>NC_053169.1:35195000-35495000 GCF_016835505.1 Polypterus senegalus | reverse complement strand
ACCTTCTTCATTTAGGTTTGAATGAGCTGTTCTTGTGAAGTACTGTTCATAAGACCACTAAGACTCTAGTGAATTGGCATTCCAAGATGTCTTGAAGCAAGGAAGAGAATCTATCCATCCATCCATTATCCAACCCGCTATACCCTAACTAGAGGGTCACGGGGGTCTGCTGGAGCCAATCCCAGCCAACACAGGGCACAAGGCAGGAAACAAACCCCAGGCAGGGCGCCAGCCCACCACACAAGGAAGAGAAGCTGGTACTAAAAACCTTTTGTGGACCCACCAGATTTGGACTAACAACAGAGCCTGCAACAGTTTGTTTTGTAGGGCCAATATACTAAAATATGCTGCAAAATTCAAGGGTCCCAATAAAGCTGTTTACAGGATCCAGCGTACTGAACAATGCCATTTAATAGCCTTATTGATATACAGTTTTGCTTTTATCTCTTATAAAAGCTCCAGTATCATAAACAATCATGCTTGCGTCATACCATAGCTATCAAAACCAACACTAGCAGAAAACTCATTGAACTGGAAAAGATGCATCAAAGATGGAAAGAACATTGGGAATGCTTGTATGATGATGGAGAAGAGAACACCCAGATTGACATTCAAGACAAAGAGCCACCACTGCTGAAGGAGGAGATCAGGCATGACGTGTTGAAATCAGTTAAGCAAAAAGGAACCAGATCTAGATGATATAGCTGCTGCACTGCTCAGGTTTAGTGGGGAGATGACGCTGAACAAGCTGCATGAGATCAGCATATCGATGTGAGAGACTGTAATATGGGCAGAAGAATGAACACAATCAGTCTTCATTCCTCTCCTCAAGCAGGGTGATCTCCCCTAGTGCAGCATCTACATGGCCATTGCCCTCGTCTCACCTGCTAGCAAGATCCTGTGGTGAGTGATCCTGGAAGAAAGGCAATTAAAGCTTCAAGGAGAAACGGCACAAGAACAGCCTGAATTTAGGCCAAGAAGAGGCACATGCGATCAGACTGCAAGTTTTCAGATCATCTTGAAGAAAGCAAGAGGAAGTAAGTGGTCACAATGACCACCAGGTCATCAAATTCTAATGATACTAAGTGGGCGCTGTTACCCACTGGGCAATGTTTATGAAAGTAAAAGTGTGCACACTTTGTACACCAAGGTCCATGAACTCCTTAAAGACTGCAGTATATACACAAAGGGGTTCTGTTTGTGCTACTGAAGGGGAAAACACTCCGGACCCCTTTACAAGGGTCATCAAAATCTAATAATACTGACTACCCACTATGGACAGTGAAGGATGACATGCATTCACCATTCCTAGGGCTTCAAATGACCGACACTACCTCAAGCTAAGTACTTTTGGCATTTGATGAGACAACCACATAATATTATTTAAGTGTGATGACTTGTGGAAGGGGTCATATGCTGTTATGACAACATCATGGTGTGGACTGACATGTCAGAGCTAGTGTGCTAAACACTCCTCAATCTTTGGAAGGTAGTGACCCATCTGAGCAGCCAGCTGTTGCAAAGTGATGACTGCACAGTGACATGACAGGACATGTAGTATAAACTCAAGTATAAATGCTGCCAAAGTGGTCCCCACATTACACAGTGTTAAATCCACTTACTGGTGACAAATGTCATCATACTTTCAACCATTTGAATATCTGTCTACCTCTGCCCAGAGTTTTAATTTTACCTTTGGGGTGCAAATGAACAGGAAGCATAAAACATCACCAGGCTCTCTACTGGCCATACCAACCTAATGAGCAGCACCTTTAAAAGATGATGTAATGAAGTAAGTTGGTCTGTGCAGTCCTTTCCAAAACTAATCCATCTTAATCTACGTCTCTCTCTCTCACACACACACTCTCCCTATCATGCATTTCTTCATCTGGTTTGCTGATTATTGATGATGATAGTGTAAAGTTTAGAGATTGCTTTTGTCAGTTGAATCAGGAATGAAGTATGTCCTCCAAGGTGGTGTTTTCACAGTGGAGAGACAAGACAGATCATTAGCAACTCCTACAGGTGACTCCACCCCTTCCATGTCCCATGTAAATGTCTCTCCATAAGAAACCTCTTCTTAACAATAGTGCATATGAGAAAATGCTGTGCCAATGGAGAGGATGTGTGGATCAAATAGCATTAAGAGGGCAAGTGGCAAGACAAATGTCAGAGACAAGCCATACTAGTGAGATAAATTTCCATGTGCCGGAGCCATTAAGAGGTTCTACTCAGGGGAGTGGTCTGGCAGGGTTCCTAAATTGGATTCAGATTGCCTTTATAATACAACAAGATGAAATTTGATTGTTTATGCTGACAAGACTGAATGACATTAAAAACTTCATATATATACTGCAATCAAGACAAGACAACTGCTTCAAGATGCCAGCAGGATAAAGCTGGTGGCTGTGACTGCACATGGAAAACCACTTAATATACAGAAAAAAGGAAAAATATGTGATACATATATATGTATCAATAAGTGTACTGTCTGTGCAGGACAGCAGCATTTTTCTAAGTTTATGGATTTGAAAGATTGTTTATCTTTCTCAAAATACAAGCTGAGGTCATAACATGGAAGACAATAGCTGAACAAAACTCAGAACGTGTAGCCAGTACCATGATCAAAAAATAGTGTGGTAAAATCCCAAAAAAGGTACCCGAGTCAACTCACAAAACATAAATTGTAGTAAAGTACACAAAAAATGTCATAACAAGAAATCTCAGAAAAGACTAAAGTGTATCATGCAGACATTTATACTCTTTGGCCACTTTATTAGGTACACCTTGCTAGAACCGGTTTGGACCCCCTTGTGTCTTCAGAACTGTCATAACTCTTCATGGCAGAGATTCAACATGGTGCTGAGAACATTCCTCAGGGATTTTGGTCCATATTCACATGATAGTATCATGCAGATGGCTGCACACTCATGATGCTAATCTCTTGTTCCACCACATTCCAAAGATGCTCTACTGGATTGAGATCTGGTGACTGAGGAGGCCATTTGAGTACAGTGAACTCATTGTCTTGTTCAAGAAACCAGTTTGAAATGATCTGAGCTTTGTGACATGGAGTGTTATCTTGCTGGAAGTAGTGATCAGAAGATGGGTACACTGCGGTTATAAAGGAATGGACATGGTCAGCAACAATACTCCGGTAGGTTGGGGCATTTAAATGATGCTCAGTTGGTACTAAAGGGCCCAAAGTGTGCCAAGAAAATATCCCCCATACCATTACACCACCACCAGAACTGTTGATACAAGGCAGGATGGATCCATGCTTTCATGGTGTTGACGCCAAATTCAGACCCTAACGTCGGATTGTCTGAGGAGAACTTGAGACTCATTAGATCAGACATTTTACCAGTCTTCTATTGTCCAATTTTAGTGAGCCCGTGTGAACTGTAGCCAGGTTTAAGGTTTAATAGGCTGAGATACAGTTAGAAAAATGAAATTAATAAATGTCAGATCATGACAATAAGGCACAGTGTGATAAATCTTTCATCTAGCTTGCCAGCGCATCACCCTCTTCCAGGCACATTGCTGATTTTCTTATAAGCAGTCCAAAGAACTACCAAAGTCGCCATCTATTTCCAAATTCTTTGGAGATAACAATCTCACTGTCGTAATCCCCAATGTCATTCATTATGAAGTGTTGTCTTGAGTGAATATTGGGATTATCTTTGAGAGTGGGATTCTGTAATGGTCTTGTGTCATATCAAAGGACATATCACCTTTCATCTCATACTACAAGCAGCACAGCAAATATCAGCAGCTATAGCATCTGATAACAATAAAGTTGTTTTTACAGGTGGACCCTCAAGTGAGTCTGTTACATGCAAAAAGGGAATATTTTTTCCTTTTATTTTTTTTTCAAAAATATATTCATAATAGCTCCACACACAATAGTCTTCCAATCAGCAGGCATGTTTTTTTTGTAAATGACATCCCCCAAATACAGAAAGTAAGGAATAACAAACGAGTGAAGCTTGAGACAGCATCCTGCTCAAGTTACGCTCTAGGCTGGAGTGCGTAGAGGCCACTGTGAAGCCAGACTTAATCATTTTCCATTATGGACGCAAGCAAGGAGACCAAAGTGGAATATACAAAGGTTTGACTGGTCTTTGTTTATATCCTTAAAACTGATTTATGTTTGGGGTAAGATGAATGCCATTTGGTGGACATAGACTTGTTAGGACAGATCTTGCCCCAAAATTAAGAAGATAATTATTTGACTCCTAAACTAACCCACTCCTGAGAGTCATTCCTATAATGCTGACAGACAGATTGATCCCTCTTTAGTAGCTCAAATCAATGAAATGACTCAAGGTAATGTTTTTAGGATGTTGAGCACTGGGAGAGGTAAAGTGATGCTGCCCATGCCCTTTTTTTAAAATAACCAGAAAGCCAGCCTTTTTAACAGAGTATGCTGTATAGATTTTTGAAATGTCATAATCTCAGATTGAATAGCAACAGCAAATTTTCAAAACTATCTATCATAAAACAGGGAAACATTCTTCACTTCTGGATTAGTTTACTGTTTTAAATTTCCCTTGACAGAGATTACTTCAACGTGCGTGTTTTGTATATTTCTCTCTTTTATTTAACAGCTGCTCCTGATGGCAAAAAGGGATCCCCCAATACAAGTTAGTAAAACCCTGGGAGAACTACAAGCAAATAAGCCGTTTGTACACCAGTGCACGTCTCCTGCTTGAGGTAAGATAACAAGTTAACAACCACAAAAAAAGGAAAAAGGAATGATGTAAGCTTCACTCTCTAAGTACAGAATGAACACATTTGTATTCAGTATTTGCATTGCACTGAAAACAACCTTACGGGTGCACATTATAATTTATCAGTAAAGCTCTACACCTGCTCAACATCTTGGTCTGAAGTGGCCAGTAGGTTTACCTAGAAATTAACAACTGAGATTTTAACTCTCCATCTGGTCCTGCTTTCAAAAATGTTATGTTTAACAAACATGAACTACAATTAATCACTGACCAACAGCCAAAGATAGGACATTAATCAATGCCATTATAACATCACTTGAATTGTGAGCTGATGTCAGTGAAATCTATTGAGCCACCGCAGGAATGTTTATGCTACGTTTTCAACAGCATGACATTGTAAAGCCCTGTTTAAAAGCAGGTATTTACAGTAATGTAGTTTACTAACACATGCAATTGTATTGCAATTATTTTATAATGCGACTCATTGTTGCAAAAATCTCTCTATATATAAAATCCAGCGTCTGCCTGTCTGTTTGTCTGTCTGTCCACTTTCACGAGAGAACTACTTAACAGATTTAGATTTGTTTTTTTTTCTATCATTTGCTTGAACAATTGATTTTGTGACTTCTCTCATCGCATTAAGTATCATAGTTTGCTTGCAGTACCGATTTATTTGTGCGAATCCAAGAGACACACAGCGGGCCAAGGAGGCGGGGCCTTTCTCACTCTCATGCCAGCCTTGGGGCGTATCTTACAGATGCTTAGCTAGCGAACGAGAGAACTACTTAATGAATATAGATCGGGCTTTTGTCTAGAATTTGCTTGAACATTCTGGTTGATTTTGCGACTTTTCTCATCGTGCTAAGAATCATAGTTCGCTTGCAGGAGTAATATATTCACGCTAATCTGAAACAGAGGCTGCAGGCTGAGTGGAGGGGGAAGCGTGATGTCAGGAGTAGGGAGCCAGGCAGGTCCCACCTCGCTGTCCTGTTTCACTGCTACGCTGGTGGGGGACGGCTAGTATTTAATTAGCAAAACCTGATAACTGACTCTTGGGTGAACAAACTTAAACTTTTTAAATTCTTCCACTTTCAAATCAGTTAACTGAATCTCCCCATGAATATTACATCAGGTTCTAGCTTCAAACCTTAGTGTTTCTGAGCACTGCTTCATGAATTACAGATACATTTGAAGCAGGTGCTTGCTAGTCTTTACTGTGCTAACACAATTCTGCCATTAATATAATTAACGCATTTAATTAGAAAATACACTTTCAAGTAACAGAGAATGCTTCAGTTTGAGCTGTGATGATGGCTCTAAAATATCTTCATGAGCAGATGAGGTTTGACTTCAGTTGACAACTTCAGTTGCTCTCTCCTTATTCTTCTCTAGTTTTGCGTTTTGCTAGTGTCCTTGTTGCTACTGATAGCATGAGGCAGTACATGCAGCTGATTCAAGTTGCACAGGTAGTCCGGCTCCTGTAGGATAGCGTATCCATAAGTGCCACTGCAAGAAGGTTTGCTGTGTCTCCTGGCATAGTCTCAATAGCAAGGAGGAGACACCAGGAGATGAGCTGTTACACAAGAAGAGCTGGGGGACATGCAGGCTAGTCAATGTCGTCAATGCCTTTGTCATCCAGGAACTGCCTACACACTTTGGCCACACAAGGCTGGGCATTTTTCTGCACCAGGAGGAACCCAGGGCCCACTGCACCAGTGTAAGGTCTGACAATGGCTCGGAGGATTTCATCAGCAGTCAGAGTTCTGCTGCCTAGCATGTTGGAGGTCTGTGTAAGGATTTGCCTCCAAGGTCCATCACTGACCCACCGCCAAACAGGTCATGCTGGATCATGTTGCAGGCTGCATAATGTTCACCACACTGTCTCTAGACTCTTTCACATCTGACACATGTGCTCTCATCTATGAAAGAATGGAGAGCCAATGGTGAAGCTGCCAATGGTGGAATTCTCTGGTGAATGCCAATCATGTTCCACGGTGCTGGGTAGTGAGCACAGGGCCCACTAGAGGACATTGAGCCCTCATGGAGTCTATTTCTGACAGTTTGGTCAGAAACATGCACACCAGTGTTCAGCTGGAGGTCATTTTCTAGGGCTCTGGCAGTGCTCCTCCTGTTCCTCATCGCACAAAGGAGCAGATACCAGTCCTTCTGCTGCATTGATGCCCTTCTACGGCCCTGTCTAACTCTCCCTGTGTAACAGCCCATCTCCTGGTATCTCCTCCTTGCTTTTGAGACTGTGCTGGGAGACACAGCAAACCTTCTTGTGATGGCACATATGGATATGCCATCCTGCTGGAGCTGGACTACCTGCGCAACCTGAATTGCTACTAGAAGTGACAAGGACACTAGCAAAATGAAAACCAGAGAAGAATCAGTCAGGAATGATAAGGAGAGAGCAACTGTCAATTGCCATCACCTGCGAAACCATTCCCTATTTGGGAGTGTTATGCTGTTGCCTCTCCAGTGCACCTCTTGTCACTTTGCACCAAAGCAGGTGAAACTGATTCACAATCACTTATGCTTCCTAACTGGATGGATTGATACCCCTGAAGCTTAACTGACTAGGTGTTAGACTGGGATGATTCAGTGTTTGAGCAGTGTATGTATTATAACAGATGATCCCAATGTAGAGGAGGGTGAATATTGTCATTTGCTTTCCACTTGTGTGCCTTCAGTATAACCCCTTCAAGTTTTGGAAAAAAAAAAAAAAATAAATAAATGAAGAAAGCTGTGGTCCTGGTGCAGCCCAGGAGATACCAACAGCACAATCTGTTATGAAAGCCAACAGTCAGAACAAGCCCAAACAGCCAGGCGGCAAAGCGACTGCGTGGCTGTATTGACAGGAACAAGATAAACGACCCCCGGGAGAGTGGAGCGTTGTCTTAAGCACTTTTTCTTCCCTTTGTATCTCCTTCATATTCACATGCAGATTTGCTCATATTCAATCCGCGCTAAGTACGCCGTATTATTTAAGATGGGATGGTAGGAAGGGGGAGGCTCTAAATATTTATGAGGGCCTCTTTTTCACTTCATAATGCCATTCTTATTTAATATGGAGGAATTGCTTTAATGAATGCATGCCTGCGCACACAGACTGTGAAACCAGGCAGGCACGCATACACTTTTGCTCTGTCACACACGCACCGATGTCCACACACATATTAATGTGGGTATCAATATGGGAACATTAACTTGAACTCTTTGAACGCTTCTGCACATCAAAGTCCTGGGAGAGGGATGGAGGGAGGGAGAGTGTGCTGATTACAGGAAACCTCACTGTAGTACTGTTAATTAAACCTATTTGGAAATTGAATATATGGACAATGTTCTTATTATAAAACTATAAAAATTATTTATTCAGTTCCCATGCCAACACATTTCAAGGCTGGGCTACAATGGACTGCAGCCTAACAAGGCAGCATCGGTGGGCATGGCAGGAACCAGTCTTGGTCAGGGCACAAGTACTTCACAGGGGAATAATGAGTGTAAAATTATTTTTTATTATATTGAATCTGTAATTTTAATACTTCACTATGAATATTATATTGATAGATATGGTAACAAATCCATCTCTCAGACCATGTTTAGAACTTATTTAATCTATTGAAGAGCTTTGAAAAGCTGGAGCCAATCCTAGAGACATTTGACGCTAAAAACAACATCCAACTGTTCAACAGAAAAGGCTTTACTATTTTAACATAACATTTCAGACTTGCTAGAAACTATTTCAGTCAGAGCTCACCCCGACAGCACCAGGTTCAAGGCAGGCGGCAGCCATGAGTAGAGCCCCAGTGATTCTCAGGGCCCACTTGCAATTAGAACCACAGAGTGCCAATTTCAGAACTACCAGTTAATCTAATCTGCACATATTCGATGGTGAGGTAGAGAACAATAAAGTACCCGGAGCAAAACCCCATGCAGACATGGAGAGACTGTGCAAGCTCTGCACAGGTTGGTTATGAACTCCCAATGCTGGATTGCAAGGCAATCACTGTGCCGCTCAATTTGTAATTTATTTGCATAGTGATTACTTAATGTAACATGAAGAGTTTTGAGGGGGGTTTGTATGGTGCTGGGAAAAACTCACTCAATGACCGCAAGACTTTGAACCATCCACACAAGTTATGACCAGAGGTCAGAGCTATAAAACAAAATGAGGGTTGAAATGTGCGTACGCAGCTTTCAAATGCAAACAGCGGGATTTATTAAAGAAGATTTCACGAGTATATTTACAGCAACTGTGACCTATGCGTATGCAACACTAAAGTGGGAAATGATGACAACGTTAATAAAGTAGGGAAATGCAGCTAAGTGACGACTCACGGTTAAAATAATTCACACTGAGCCATTATTATAGTGTGCGCTGGTGTGACAAAGGTATTATACATTGTGGCGGATGGCCGGGACCCTTGCCTGGCCAAAACGCCCAAACTATGAAATGACCTGGGGAAAAAGGATTGCCGGGACAGTTTCTTGCCCGGTCCAATAGAGGGCAGCCCCCTTGGTTTTCAGCAGGGCCACTGCCAGGGGGCGCATGGACCTTTCCAGTTCTTTATTTGGTCACGCTTCCGCCACACCTGGAAGTGCGGCCAGAAGAAGTTCGTTAGACACCTGGAGTCCATCCAGGTGCCTTATAAAAAGGAGCAGCCTCACTCCATAGGGGGCCAGAGTCGAGAGGAGAGGACAAAGCCTGAAGAGGAGTGGAGGGAGAAGTACTGGCAAGAAGGGACTGAATGGTGTTGGTGCGGTGCCTTGCGTTGTGTAGGTGGATGCTGTAAATAAACGTGTGGTGTGTGGCAAACTTGTCTCCCGCCTGTCTGTGTCTGGGTTGTGGTGGCAGAGCGCCCCCTAGTGGCTACAACATCAAAAGTGATAATTATGATATCAGGACTACATTTTACTTCCCTTTTAAGATGGTCAATGCCACATATTTGCACTGAAGAACATTTTTGGCTTTTATGAACTGGCCAACAGATCAGGATCATCTCAGCTAAACTAACCTCTGTCATGCCCGCTGTGCTGGAAGCCATAAATTGACTACTACATTCAGATTTCATATAGTGTAGGTGTACATACATACAAACATAACATGTTTTTGAAAACATAAAAAGGTAATTTGCAGCAGTGTCCGGTTTCCCTAATATGCAATAAGGGCATCTAATGAGAATGAAGCTTCTTTTCTGAACCATAAGCAGTCACATTCTATTATTGCACAAGTTAACCAAGATGTGCTTGGCAAACATTTTGTCTCAGTTGCCAGGGATAACCCATGATCTCATTTATTTTGTGGCAAAGTAGCTTCTGAAGACGTGATGGTCCTGTATGTGGTGGATGGCTTTTTGGCAAGGTAACTGGCCAAACCCTCCATTTTTTCTATGGTCTGCACTATTCATTCTAACAGTAATCATGTCATTACATGTGCCAGGTGATAGTGGCTGCCTGCTTAGATGCTGGTGCTGTTCTCCCTTCCTCGACCCTAAGAATGTAGAGCAGAGGTGCTATAATAACATGCATAATTTTGCGCAGTCAGTTGAGGAGCACATCCAGATACTCTTGAATGCAGGCGGCAGGTTTTTGATGCATCAGGCTGCCCTACCAGCCAATGAAATTTGGCAGCATTGTGATTGCCTATATTGGAAACAAATTTAAATTTAATGTAATAACATTAAATCTCGTTTTCCTTATTGTAAGAATTATTGGTATTTATGATTATTTAGCTTACTTTAAGCCAAGTATATTTTACTTACCCCATTGGTAGATTTTTTTGCTAAAAAAAAGCAAAACAACTCCCATTTAAAGTTTTTTTTTCTGGTTTTTGCACATTCATTTTTTGCAGTGTATGTATGAGATTGATTAGCATAGTCCATGTATGGTTGCTTCAGGCCTTGTCACACATGTGCACTTAGGAGGCAGCCAACAAGCCCTAAGGTGAGTGATACAACACGAAACGGGGGGTTAATTATGAGCACTAATGACTCTCAATCTCTTTCAACAGAGCCAAACAAGAAAAATAATAATTTCATACACTTACCTTCAGCACTTCCAGTCCCACAAAAAGGGCCCTACTCAACAATCCCGTCTCCGAATACCATAGATGACGTCACATCCAGCTCCAAATAATGACGTCACTTGTAGCTCCTAATAATGATGTCACTTCTGGCTCCTGATAATGATCTCACTTCCGGCTCCTCCATAATGACGTCACTTCTGTCTGTCTGTATTGATGTCCATCCATCCATTATCCAACCCACTATATCCTAACTATAGGGTCACGGGCGTCTGCTGGAGCCAATCCCAGCCAAAACAGGGCGCAAGGCAGGAAACAAACCCCAGGCAGGGCACCAACCCACCACAGAACCATTCATTCATCCATTTTCTTAATCTTAAGGTGAGTCATATGTGACAGGGAACTTCTTTGTTCCACACTTATCTAGAACAAAAGCACCAAAAACAACTCAGTCAAACAATGCCCTACACAGATCAAGTGAAATAGCAAAATAATAGAAAGAAAACAAATCCACACTGTCTCTTTGGGTCTGATAACACAGAGATGAGTGGTTAAAAGACCTGTAGACATTCAGAGGCTGTTTTGGAACAATCGCCAGAGTCAATGCTGTGAGGGAGTTCCCTCTGGCAGTCCCAGGTATCCCTAATTTATAAAACTGAGTTAATTAGTGAATCATGAAGGGCAGCACAGAAAGTCTCCACTTTCTAAAACCTGCAGTAGGCCTCACGTGTTCCAAACAGGGGCCCCTACTGCCAAACTCACAGTAGTTTTTCTTCCTTTATTTCTGAAGATGTGCAAGTTAGGTTAATTAATAATACTTGGTTCAATGTGCAAATAAGAATTCCATTGTACTCTGAGCATGTGGCAATACTTTGACTACTACTACTAATTGGTTTAAGCTAAGTGGCATTTTGTGTTTACCTTATGATGAACTGGTACCCTCTCCGGGGTTATTTCCTATGTTGTCCCCAGTGCTGCTTGGATAGTCTTCAGCACTCCGTGCCACCAAATTGTATTAGGAGGGTTTGTGAATTACATGATGCATGCGCCATGATATTTGAATTGATATTTGCTCAAGAGATTGTGATCAGACATTCTGGTTCGGAGTCTTTTAATAATAATAATAATTCTTTACATTTATGTAGCACTTTTGTCACTATTCAAAGCGCTTTACATATCGAAAGGGAAGCCACTTCAGCTACCACTAATGTGTAGCACCCACCTGGATGATGCAACGGTAGCCATTTTTTCACCAGTATAATCACCACACACCAGCTGTTAGGTGGTGAAGTGGTGAGAGAGAAAGAGAGACAAATAATTAGAGACAACATGACTAGGCTGAGATGGGTAATTTAGTCAGGACTTTGGGATACACCCTACTCTTTATGAAGGATGCCCTGGGATCTTTCATGACCACAGAGAGTCAGGACCTTGATTTTAAGTCTCAGCTGAAGGATTGCGCCATTTTTCCAGCAGAGTGTCCTCACCATTTAACTGAGGCATTGGGATCCACATTCAGACCACAGGGTAAGTGCCCCCTATTAGCCTCACCAACACCTCTCCCACCAGCCACCCAAGCTTTTCCTAGATGGTCTCCCATCCAAGTACTGGCCAGGCCTGAACATGCTTAACTTTGGGCGGATAGCGTGTTCTGAAGTAGATGTGGTATGTCTCCACCAGCTTTACTCATCTGGACAGTGCAAGTGTTGCCCAAAGTTCTTTTCATCTTCCTCATTGTAACAATAAAAAGTGACAATCTGCAAGCGGTAAGACGATTTGATAGATACTGTAAATGTTGGCTTTAAGCATTACAAGCAGTGGTTCCCTGTAACCCTTCCAACCTCCCTAGCCCCTAATTGTGCACACAGTATTGAGAGAGTGACAAAACAAGCTTAGAATAGAACACCCCATCCATTAATTTTCCAGACCTTCCCAGTTCAGTTCAATAAATGGTCTTGAAACCATCTGTTTAATATCTGGCACAGAACAGGAAGCAACCCTAAACATAGCCCTACTTTATTAGGGCACAGTGTTTTGTTGTGGAAGGTGACATTAACCCTCACCTAAGGATTTTCTGTGCATTCCTGAGTATCGCAAATCTTTGCTTCTTCCTCTATTAAGTGACACTTACCAGCATGGAGGTGCAGCAGCAGTCTACTTCATCCCTTCTCTTATCTCTATAGCCTCAGGTTTAAGACAAAACAGAGAAGTGATTTCAAGAGTTTATTCACTCAATATAGATCCATCCATCCATCCATTTTCTAACCCGCTGAATCCGAACACAGGGTCACGGGGGTCTGCTGGAGCCAATCCCAGCCAACACAGGGCACAAGGCAGGAACCAATCCTGGGTAGGGTGCCAACCCACCGCAGGACACACACAAACACATCCACACACCAAGCACACACTTGGGCCAATTTAGTATCACCAATCCACCTAACCAGCATGTCTTTGGATTGTAGAAGGAAACCGGAGCGCCCGGAGGAAACCCACGCAGACACGGGGAGAACATGCAAACTCCACGCAGGGAGGACCCAGGAAGTGAACCCGGGTCTCCTAACTGCGAGGCAGCAGCGCTACCACTGCACCACCGTGCCGCCCACTCAATATAGAATAACATTAATTACTGTATATGCTAGCGAATAAGTTCTCCCACGATAAGTTGGGGCATGATTTTACTGTATAATTTCTGGTATTTTATAATGTCAGTCATATAAGTCGAATGCAGAAAACTCACACTATTTGTCCAAGAGATTATGATATGTTAACACCCACCTGAGAGTGTGACCACGGTGCACACTGCCTTTTTTTCTATGTATTGTGCCTACGTGACCACATGGTACTACCCAGACTATTCCGAAACAACTTTTGCACTGCTTTGTGTTTTTTGTATCTCATACCCTCATACACCTTTATCGTAAGAGCATCCCTTATTTACAATGGAGCGCTCAATCAGAAGAATAGATGAAGCTGGTTTTAAATTAAACGTCATTGAAGTAGCGAATGAAATTGGTAACTGTGCTGCTGAAACAAAATTTGATGCGTCTGAGAAACTGATGCGAGATTGGAGGAAGCAAGAAGATGTTAAAAAAAAAATAAAATTAAGTGTCACATTTTTGAACCGGCATATAAGTCGGAGTCTGATTTTCGGGTTTCAAGACCCGACTTATACGTGAGTATATATGGTAATAAGCTACCGTTCTTAATGGACCAAAACCAGAAACAAAGCAAATGGATGAATTATTGACAGCTTTTCTGGATAGGAGTCTGGATAACCTAATGTGCCCAGACATCAGGTGGCTCTTTCAACCTTGTGTTGCACTTCTAAGCTGACAGGCCTTTGATCCGGTATGGTCTCTGGATGGATGTTGATGGGAGGGCAGAGAGACAGACAACTGCTGGTGTGCCCCTATATTTAAGCCAGCCTTTTTCTTCCTTCAAGCACCTCTTGGACTAATGCTGCATCATTTTTTATACCTCTAGACCAGTTCTGGCAAGACACAACCGCAAAACTTCTACCATTCAACATTTCACTCATGGCTGTGGGCTGGGGAAAAAAGTTTCTTTTTGCATTGCAGCCCCCAAACCATGACTAAAGTGGATTAAGTGGATCTGACCAGTCATAAGGTGAGCACAGCAAGTAGGCAAGTTCATATTATAAATTGACTATAAAGTTACAATATTTTAAAAAGTTTAGCTTTTTTCTATCACACACTTCAGTACTTAACCAGTAAAACAGCCTATGTTCTTATATAATATGCTACCGTGGCTGTTCGTTTGTCTGTCCAGGATTTTAGATCACCTGTGGGTCACAAACCGTTTGATCTGTTGACCTGAAATGTGGTACACAAATACTACATGATGTCTACTATCCACTTTCAGGGTGAGGATTGACCTCCAAGATTATTCCTCTTTTTATTTTTATTTTATGTTATTGTAGAATCAACTCTCAGCAGCATGCTGCAGGGTGGCCGTTCTCATCCCTAACACCTTCACCGTCACCGCTCCTACCTCTTTATATCTTAAATCATAATTGAGGCAGATTGAAGACTTAAGGACCAGCTTAAGTGAAAAATGAAAGAAAACATACTAAGTAATTGCAACACAAACACTGACTTAATCCGATTTAACACAAAAAAATGCTGACGAAAGTAGAGAAGAAGCGGGCTGCTAGGGTGGAGACAAGAAAAGCTGTTCAGGAAGCAGCAAGCGCATCAACCTCTGAGCAAATGAATGATAAACTACATGGAAAGAGGATGAAAACTAGGAATGCTCAAGTCAAGTTTATAACGTGTTGTGCGCCTTTACTGGTTATTAATATAAAAGCATAGTTTTGCTCACTCACAGTGGGCCAGTTTCAAGTCACTAATAAACCTAACCTGCACATCTACAAGAGAAAAATAATCATTTCATCCGTTTTTTTTATTCATCCATGTTCAATGTTTAGTTCAATTAGAGGGTTGCAGAAAGCCAGAGACTGCACTTTGTACCATGCAGGTCCACTGCTGAGCACACTCACTGACACTGGCCAATTTAGAGTCATCAATCATCCTTACCTGTACATCTATAAGAGACTTTTATAAGAAAAAAAATAATTATCTTCTTTTGTTTAATGAAATTATAATGAAAATAGAAAGAAGAACAACTTGAGTCTGAAAACTCCTACTGAGTAAGAGCGACTCTAGCGCTGGGATACACAAGCACTTCTGGGACAAAGCGAGGAGGAATGCTTTGTTGACTGATTACCTAAACACGTTGTTAATAAGGACATGCTGAAGTCCCATACAATGCAAGCGAAGGTCCTGAAGTAGCTCTGAAGTCCTCACCACTGAATGGCCTCCTCTTGTTCTCAACTTGTTCTTAAGCATTCCCTGCAGTCATGTGGCAATACAGAGCTACGATTTCATAGAATTCTCTTGTAAATGGGCTTGCTGGGTACAAACATACCAAAATAATTAATTCTAAAGCTTTTCAAAGACATTTCAGCTCTAAACTCTCATAACTATAATTGTAAACATTTAATATGGATGTGATAATTTCAAAATAATGTTGCCAGACTCCAAAATAGGATGTGGGGGCGCGTTAAAGCTGATCCATGAGTGAATGTCGAGGAGACGGAGAGGTGAATCTGCACAATGTGTTACCTAATCCTTCTGTTTATGCAAAGACACTAAAATCCTTGAGAGGGGAGAACATAAATCCTCAGTTAAATTAGGTCCCCGCAGTGCAACAAGCTCCTGCATGAATTGTCTTTTCTTGTTCTAGAATTTTTTTTATGTAATTTATTATTTTGCTAATTACAGGAAAAAGGAGGGGTAGGAATTTGAGTGTTCAGAGTGTGGGCTGTTGAGTATTGAAATAAACTTCATTTTTGAACTTAAATAAAACCGAAGAAAAAAAACTGCATAGCAGAGGACAGTACTTATTTACAGAAGACAGATAGATAGATAGATAGATAGATAGATAGATAGATAGATAGATAGATAGATAGATAGATAGATATTTTTTATTTTTAAAAGACAACCTTTATTGATGTAATTGTTAAAAACAGTGTATAACATTACCCAACAGATAAAAAACTATATTACAGAAAAATAAAAATAATCTTATTCAATATATCAAATGAAGAAACATTTCCAGATAAAAGCTGTCCTAACACACTCAAACAGAGAGATAGATAGATAGATAGATAGATAGATAGATAGATAGATAGATAGATAGATAGATAGATAGATAGATAGTTATGAAAGGCACTATATAATAGATAGATAGATAGATAGATAGATAGATAGATAGATAGATAGATAGATAGATAGATAGATAGATAGATAGATAGATAACACTGCTCTCTACCAAGTCTACCATGGACTGCACCCTTGCACTGCCGGTTCTCATGGAGCACAAGCGTGAATATCAGCAGAGTTTCTTTGTAGCCTTTGTCGATTTTCATAAAGCGTTCAACTCATTTGATCGAACTGCCCTGTGGTACATTCTGAGACATCAAGGGATCCCCTCGAGGTTGCTGGATATCATGGCCGGCCTGTATACTGGAGTGTGAGTGCTGTGCAGAGTGGATTTACTGATTTTAACTTTGCCGACAGAGCTGTGATCTTCGTGGAGTCAATGGAGGCTCTAATCAGGGCACTCGAGAGACTGAGTGAGGAGAATCAGTGTCTGGGCTTGTAAGTGTACTGATAAAAACAAAGACCCAGCCCTTTAATGACCTGTTAGGCACGCCCATCAGCAGTATGTCTGTCTGCGGAGAGAGTGTTGACCTTGTTGAGAGGTTTACTTACCTCAGCAGTGACATTCATGTCTCTGGTGACTCATCCTATGAGGTCAGTAGACAAATTGGAAGAGCACTGGGGGTCATGAGGTCTCTGGTTAGGAGTGTGTGGCACTCCTGCTATCTATGCAAAAGGACGAAGGTCCAAGTTTTTAGAGTCCTGGTGCTCCCTGTCTTGCTATATGGTTGTGAGACATGGACGCTATCCAGTGACCTGAGACGAAGTCTGGACTCCTTTGGCACTGAGTCTCTTTAGAGAATCCTTGGGTACCGCTGGTTTGACTTTGTGTCAAATGATAAGTTGCTCATGGAGTCCCAAATGTGGCACATGACCTGCTTTGTGAGGGAGCGTCAGTTACGGCACTATGTTTATGTGGCGGGATTCCTTGAGGGTGATCATTGTTGAAGACCCGATTGGGTGGACCAGGCCACGTAAGACCTGGCTGTGGCAGATAGAGGGTCATTTCGGAGGGTGGGACTGGACTGCGTGTGTGCCTGGGGAGTTGCCAACCAGGTTCCCGAGCTGTTTTGTTGTGTAGTGGGTGCGGCAACACAGTGTACCAGTGTATGCTCCCCAACCTGACCTGACCTGACCTGACACTATAATAAAACTGCACAGAACACAAAGTGAAAATCGCAGATGGGGAACAGCTTGTTAGGACTTCCAATCATTTTAAGTGCCATTTATGGACTGTTTAGGATATTTTCTCATCAATTCAATTTTTTAAATTTATTTTTATTTAAATTTCACAGTGTTTGTTGTGCCATCTAAAGCTGGCATCAAATCAATCACTGTAGACACCGCCCTAGTGTTATAATGCAGTATTCTTAATAATCATTGTCACTATTTTGAAAAATTTTGCACATTATATTTTGTTTGTGGACCTTTTCAAAGATTTTAGTTTCTCATTTGTCTAATATTTTTGGCTCTTAACCTAGGTATTCATTTTGTTGTGATCACAGTTTGAAGTGCTGTGTTGATGCAGACCCCTCTATGCTGCAGAACCCTGTGGCATAATTGATGTGTAGAGATGGGATGTGGAGAGTCTTGTCTTGAAAATGTGCCTTTTAGAGGTTCCTCAGGACACAAACATTTCTTTAGCAGATAAACTCATGGCCAGTACACAGGGTGAGGTAACACAGTGATTACCTAAGGCAGTGCTTTGGTCAGTGTGGCATTTTTGTGAAAGAGTATTTCTTTTATGTTACAAAATAATAATGCAAAAATCAAAGTTAAGTATGAAGAATAAGAGTTCAACACATGTTGAGTGCTTTGTTTATATATTCCCTTTAAAAACAGCAAGAAATATTTTCATATTAAAACTTTCAAATATTTCAGAACTGCAGTTTGCTACATGGAGAGCTTTTGAGAATCAAAATGGTGCCTTTGCATTTTAAAGCTATGTGTGAGCACCTGAAGTTGATCTTCATTTTCCCAATGTTTCACATATTGCGTTAGATAGTTAGGTTACATTAAAAAGAAAGAAGTATTTCTTAGTTTTATTAGAATGTAGGCCTATTTATTAGAGTAGAGACAATGTGAAATTCTACGATAATCCCCATAAGCTAAATTATAAATGGAATATTCTAATTATATATTTTAAATATTTCTTGACCCCCTGACAACAGACTAGTTACAGTTTACAATCTGCCTTGCAGTCGGTAAGGCGTGGAGGGCAAACAGGTTCAAATCGTACATACACAATCTACTGAATATACTAAATGAAGCCTAAATACTGTATGCAAGTTTGTAATTGAGAAATAACACACCCTTTCAGTATAGAAAGTGACTGAAGTTTAACACAAGAAAGGAAAGATTATAAAAGATCCCCTTATTCTTTTTTGCCTTTTATTCTGCGTGTGTAATAACTTTTCCCTGAATTTTTGTGTTTTGTTACTCTTTAAATAATCACTAAACTTTTAAAACAAACCTTATTGGAGTGAGAAATTTCTTTTGTTAGGAGTTTGACTCCTGCTGGATCCTAGGATGCCAACTCAGTAACCTCTGAGTTTTGGGAACCTGGAAAAGGCGCAGCATATATCGATTGTCGTTTTGTAAAATTTAGATTATTTCTAGAATGTTATTAAGGCATCAGCTACAGATACCTGTTAGCACCGCGCACATTCAGTTAGAAAGGGCAATCAAGTGAAGTCAAGTGGCTTTATAGCCCTACCTTCCATACACAGTATTACAACATACAATGACGTGAAATAACATGACTGCAGTACAATATACACATTGTAAGAGAATAACCCAACACAGAAAAAGGATTAGGGCATGACCGTGACCCCATATATTGTGAAGTGCAGCTATGTTCTGCCTAAGCCTAAAAGTGCAACGATTTTGTGCAACGATTTTATGTGACGTTTTTATGTGACTTTTTTGTCACGCTTTAAATTGGGCTTATTTTAAAACCTGCATATATATGTTTGAAATCATTCTTCTCAGAAATTATCAAACGTTAATGTGATGTTAGATTTTCAGATTCTTATTCCTTTTTTAAATTATAAACTAAAAAATATCAAGAGCTCACGTCCCGCAAGACAAGACTTAACTAAGAGTGCCAAAAGATTTAACTATGCCTGGGGCCGGAAATAAAAGACAAAGAGTAGGACAGCTGCTGTACTGGCTTTTAAATGTTCGAAGAGCTGCACGAGATGCAGATCATGCAGCACAGGAGCAGCAGCAATCCAGCAGCTGATCGAGCAAAGAGGAGGTAAAAAATAACTTTTTGTTTTCCATTGTATCACCGTTTAAAAGGGGGTTTTGGAGGAGCGACCGCGACTCCTAGGGGTGCGTTAAGCCCCCCTCTGCACAAGGCGAGCAGTAAACTGTCCGCAACTAGGGGTTGGGAGCCAAAGGCGCCAGAGAGGCTTGCCCCTCTGTTTGTAACATAAACATCTTAAAGCTTCCACCACCACTTCTGCTGCTGTAGGAAACAGGAAGTCAATGTGACAGGAAGTAGGAAGTGAGTGCAGCAGCAGTAAGCATGGTGTGTTTGTTCACTCAAGCAACCCTTTGCCATCCTGCTTAGTTAACCCTTGTGAAGGCATTCCCTGAAAGTTATCTCCTTTTTGTAGTTATATACCTTTTATTTAAGTAATTTAACATGTAAATATACTCAGGTTTTGGCTGTTAGGGTCTTAGTTATAAAATGTTACTGTAATTAACTTATGCTGGTTGTGAAAGATCATCCTTGACACAGACAGACACACAGACTCAGAAGTCCCAAAAACACACACATTTATTTACTTCCTTCTTAGCACAATGCACACAGTGCGCAAACCCCACAATGCTCTGTTCTTTTCTTTTCCTTTCCTTTTCTCCTTCTCTTCTGCCACCTCTACTCCTTTCCCACAAGCTCTGTCTTCTACCTCCCGACTCTGGCTCTAAATGGTGGGACTGACCCCTTTTTCTAGGGCATTTGAAAGGACTCCAAGTGCCTAACAAGCTTCTTCCGGCCACACTTCTGGGTGTGGCAGAAGGGTGACCAAATAAGTCCCTGGAAAGGACCATGCACCCCCCAGTGATGACCATAGGTTCCAACAGGGTTGAGCTCCCATGCTCATAACCTGTGGCCTCACTGGAAACCAAAGAGGCTGCCCTCTATCGGCCCGGCTGAGAAACTGTCCTGATAATAGTGTCTCCCCCAGTCCTTTCACACACTGGGCATCCTGGGGTAAGGAATCTGGCCACCCACCACATTGTACATGACACTTATATATACAAGTATTTATTAGTGTTTTCTTTGCATGTGTGTCTATAGTTTCACACCATTTATGTGATTCAACATTCCCAACACCACTCCATAGCTGTGAAAATTATTGCATGAGGGTATTTTGCTTGCTGGATAATTGAACAGGAGATTCACTGACGCCAGTGCATGAAGCAAACAAAAACAAATAATCTTTTTAACAAAGAAATTTTCAATGTCTTTTCAGATGCAAGTCTAACACACAAATGAAAAAGATGAATGTGTTTCCTGTCATATGGATTCCCGGCAGGAAGGGGGGGGGTGGTCCAGGAAGTGACATCAACAGTATAATGGCAATTGATCTTTTGTTCTGCAGAGGGAGGAAGAAAGAAGCAATTAGAATACACTGCCCACCCCTGGTTTGGTGGGTAATGTGAATTTCCCCTTGGGATTAATAAAGTATCTATCTATCTATCTATCTATCTATCTATCTATCTATCTATCTATCTATCTATCTATCTAATTACCATCACTTATGCTGCTTCCCAAGTGCACAGGTGTGGCAACATAAACACAGGTAAAGAGCCATAAAGTAATATCAATAGAAAAATCAATAATCAGTAAGTGAATAGATAGTAATAATTTGAAATACATAGTAATAAATAAATAAATAATAACTACAACTAATAATAAGAAAAAGAGAGTAACAAATGTACCGTATGTGTGATAAACTATTTCAGTTTTCATTTCAGATTTTGAAGCTATCATTTTATCTAGAGAAGCATGCAGGATGACCCAAACAGACAAGTTTTATTTCTTATTCAATTTGACAATTTCACAAAACTCAATGAAAATATATATCTTTGTCTCAAAGACAAGTAGAGAAGATCATTTATAATTCCTGTTTTGAGTGTTGATTTAAGCTAGTCCTTTTCATTCTTTTCACGTTTTTTTTCCAAAAATAATATTATTTACTATTTTTCCCATTGTTTCAAAGATGTACTGTATCATGGAAGTACTGTATTATATTATAAATCCTGCACTGTAGCACATATTGTATGTAGATTAAGTGTATGCCCAGGAAGGATATAGTGCCTTGCACTACATTAGCATACTGTATGTGTCCTGGTAAAGACTTTTGTGGATTCTGAGCATAAACAAATAAATAGTACATAGATTTGAACTCAGAGATTGAAATACAACTAGAAGCAGCGTGTGATGGCTGTATTTTGTTTATTAACATATATATATATATATATATATAGGCTTATTAACACTTACAAAGCATCGGTGAAGTGGTTATTCATCTGTGCTGCTAAAATAAGTCTGCTTTGGAATGGTCAGAGGTGACTTAAGTGAGCCATGTTTCTCTTGATATTGCATGTTTCAGTGTAAGATCTGTGAATCCTGAATGTCCACAAGTAATCTGACAAGTGCATCAGATGCTCTTAATATGCCACACTGCACAGAGATGGATAAGCACTTTACTACGGCTTTGTTGGGGTTAATAAGCCTTGGTTAAGGCGTTGTTATATCACAGTATATGAGTAATAGATGCATTTGTGCAGCACCAAACCAAAGTGTTACCTTTATTTTTTTTTTATAAAAATTAGTTCAGTATGTACTGTAATTCAGTTGCTCCAGATATTTCTTTTTGCACATTTATTTTCTAAGAAATAAGAACATTTTCTGGAAATTCTTTGTTGTAAAAAAGATACTGGGCTTGGGTTTCCTTCTCTCTCCTGTTTTATGGTTTGTCTTTGGATCAGTTCATCAGTTAAGGGCCTTTTTATGCAGCTTAAAACAATCCATATTTATGAGTTTATACAATGCAGTTATATATTTATGACTAATTATGTGACTGCATTTAGCAAAACAATTTCCTTAGTACTAGCTAAACTATAATATTACAAGGAAACATAACATTTTATGGTGTAAATCAAAAAGATGTAATAATTATTGATTGAAATTACTGTTCACTAATGATCCAAATACTGAAAGAGAGCAATACTGCCAAGATGTGAAAGTGTTCAAAATATAAATAACTGTTTTATCATTATACTAGCTGTGATGTCCATCTGTGATGATTGAAATCAAAGTAATCAGCGTAGACCTCAGCGTATTCACTGTTAAAGTTTGCAGTGCACCATCTAGTTGAATGCATTTTGTAATGCATGCAGAAATAAAATGCATTGCATCTTTCATTCCAACAGATGCCGCACCATTGATCATTACCACTGGTTTTACGACTTCCGTATCAAATGGCATTTAACAGAGACATACAGTGCATCCGGAAAGTATTAACAGCACATCACTTTTTCCATATTTTGTTATGTTACAGCCTTATTCTAAAATGGATTAAATTCTTTTTTTTTCCTCAGAATTCTACACACAACGGCCCATAATGACAACATGAAAAAAAGTTTACTTGAGGTTTTTCCAAACTTATTAAAAATAAAAAAACTGAGAAATCACATGTACATAAGTATTCACAGCCTTTGCTCAATACTTTGTCGATGCACCTTTGGCAGCAATTACAGCCTCAAGTCTTTTTGAATATGATGCCACAAGCTTGGCACACCTATCCTTGGCCAGTTTCGCCCATTCCTCTTTGCAGCACCTCTCAAGCTCCATCAGGTTGGATGGCAAGCGTCGGTGCACAGCCATTTTAAGATCTCTCCAGAGATGTTCAATCGGATTCAAGTCTGGGCTCTGGCTGGGCTACTCAAGGACATTCATAGAGTTGTCCTGAAGCCACTCCTTTGATATCCTGGCTGTGTGCTTAGGGTCGTTGTCCTGCTGAAAGATGAACTGTTGCCCCAGTCTGAGGTCAAGAGCGCTCTGGAGCAGGTTTTCATCCAGGATGTCTCTGTACATTGCCACAGTCATCTTTCCATTTATCTTGACTAGTCTCCCAGTTTGTGCCGCTGAAAAACATCCCCACAGCATGATGCTGCCACCACCATGCTTCACTGTAGGGATGGTATTGGCCTGGTGATGAGTGGTGCCTGGTTTCCTCCAAACGTGACGCCTGGCATTCACACCAAAGAGTTCAATCTTTGTCTCAAAAGACCAGAGAATTTTGTTTCTCATGGTCTGAGAGTTCTTCAGGTGCCTTGTGGCAAACTCCAGGCGGGCTGCCATGTGCCTTTTACTAAGGAGTGGCTTCTGTCTGGCCACTCTACCGTACAGGCCTGATTGATGGATTGCTGCAGAGATGTTTGTCCTTCTGGAAGGTTCTCCTCTCTCCACAGAGGACCTCTGGAGCTCTGACTGAGTGACCATCAGGTTCTTGGTCACCTCCCTGACTAAGGCCCTTCTCCCCTGATCGCTCAGTTTAGATGGCCGGCCAGCTCTAGGAAGAGTCCTAGTGGTTTCTTCCACTTACGGATGATGGAGGCCACTGTGCTCATTGGGACCTTCAAAGCAGCAGAAATATTTCTGTAACCTTCCCCAGATTTGTGCCTCGAGACAATCCTGTTTCGGAGGTCTACAGAGAATTCCTTTGACTTCATGCTTGGTTTGTGCTCTGACATGAACTGTCAACTCTGGGACCTTCTATAGACAGGTGTGTTCCTTTCCAAATCATGTCCAATCAACTGAATTTACCACAGGTGGACTCCAATTAAGCTGCAGAAACATCTCAAGGATGATCAGGGGAAACAGGATGCACCTGAGCTCAATTTTGAGCTTCATGGCAAAGGCTGTGAATACTTATGTACATGTGGTTTCTCAGTTTTTGTATTTTTAATAAATTTGCAAAAACCTCAAGTTAACTTTTTTCACGTTGTCATTATGGGGTGTTGTGTGTAGAATTCTGAGGAAAAAAATGAATTTAATCCATTTTGGAATAAGGCTGTAACATAACAAAATGTGGAAAAAGTGATGCGCTGTGAATACTTTCCGGATGCACCGTAGCGACTGGACAGACAAATAGATGCACAGACACACACCCAGACACCTGTCCTCTTATTAAGGTGGATTGTAGGGGTGTCATAATTGGATCTGTCATTTATTAGACAGTCTTCAGAATATTATTAAAACCTCTTAATCCCACATCAGTTTAGGGACAGAGAACCAAGCTTCCTTCAGCTGTACTGGCACACAGAATAAAATGCAGGCTGCTCATCTTTTAGAGGGCTCAACCTCCAAATTACAGAGTGACATAAAATTTAAACGTTTCTGTTGTTATGCTTACACATACACTTTTTGTCTCCATCTTAGATGGCAACTATTGTTTGGCCACGTTTTTGTGACTATGCTCCGCGTCAAGACAGGAAAACAATACAACTGCAGTACATAGGAATGATCTGATAGTTACAGTATTTTAGTTCAAATTCACTCACTGTGTGGCACAGTTGAATGCCCTAATTTTACACATGAATGCCACGATTCCAAGTTAATTGGCACTTTAAACCTTGCTTTCAATGTCAGACCTGAAGTCTAGTTGCCTCTTCAATACTATTGATACTATTAATACTAAGATTGATACGGCATTGGCTTTGCATCTCACGTAAATGACAAAATTAATTCGGTACATCCAATTTACTTTACAAAAAGAAAAAAACGCAGAGAAGCCATCAGTAGAATCCATTTCTCCAGGTCCAGCCTGCCAGGCTGTTTCTTGCTGCCTCCTTTGTGGGTTCCCTGCTAACACAGGCGCCTTGGTGTGATTCAAACCACAAGCTCTTAATTACCTGGCTCACAGTCATGCGCCAGATGGCAGTAAATTAGCTGATAATCGCTGGGGGTCTTCTGTAAGTTACAGTTAAAAATATTATGTTGGCTGAGAGGAAACACAGATTCCAAAGTCTGAAGAGTTTTTAAGCACCAGATCGATGGTGCCGTGATGGCTGAGAAAGCACAATATCTCTCAGCTAGAAGGGCAGCATGAAAAGTAGTTGGAAGAATGGACATATATTAACACCGCAAAAACACTTGCTGTGTGTTGTAGAAATGGACAGTATGATGCATACTATAAATACCTGCACATTACTGGATGGTTTGCTTACAAGAAGTAGAAACCAAAGTAAAAGCAAGTGATGCACTCTTTCAGGTAGCAGAGTCAAGTTGAATATCTGCATGATTTATACTGTGAGCACCGCTGTTACTCTTCCCATAACAGAATCCCATGCTACAGCACTAACCCATCTCCAATTTCACATATTTTTATCTTTATGTTGCAATACTTTTTCAATTTTTTATCTCAATCAGCCTTTTAATTCAGGAAGTCTGCACTTGCGGTAAATCCCATAATCCCACATGTTAAGCAAGCATTGGCCTCTTCTGTGTCTGCAAGAGGCATTTAGAGAGCACTTGCAAACTTGCATGAAGTCTAAAATATCTGTACAAGAACAAACAGTTGGTCCATCATGGCTACCCAATGCTGTTATTGCTTGTCAGCCGGATGCTCACATTTTTTATGGAGAAATACTTTGGGGGAATCCCGCAATTCTCAGAGTTGTTAAAAAAATGCCTTTATTATAAAATGTACTTTTAGTTTCCTCTCCTTAAGATGCAAAACACTTTTCCCAGTGCATCTCCCATTCCTGGAAACAGTTCCTGTACTCATCTTTTGTTACTGTGTCCAGAGCCTACTGTGTTTTTTCCTGAATTTCTTCCATGGTAGCAAATTTTCTTTTTTTCCAGCTTAAGTTTAATTTCAGCAGCAAAGAAAAGTCACAGGGAGTGAGATCTGGCGAACATGGGGGTTGTGGTTCAACAACCATATTGTTTCTGGTCAAAAACTCTTTGTCTGATAACACCATGCACCTGCAGGTGCATTGTCAAGGTGTCAAAGGCAGTTTTGAGTGCACCACTTCTCCAGATGTTTTCTTCCTGATGCTTCCTCATGGACACTTCAGTAGTTCAATGTAATGTCTGTCCACATGGTACAAAACTTTATGAACAAGTCCATCAATGTCAAAATCCATTATCATCATTATCTCTTTAAAATCTGCCATGGTGGCTTGGAGAAAAAAATCCCCAGGTCAAACGCATGATTGCAGAATAAATGGCACTCGAACAACTTCACCCTACTCTCGTGCTTTTGACCAATTCAGAGAATTCATCAGGAATACATTAGGTAATGATCTTTTTTTGTTTGTTTATGTAATAGTATGATTTTCAGTCATCATTCTCCACATTTTTTTTAAAATTATTATTATGATGAAGTGATCGTATTGCTGTTTTGTTTAAATGTTTACTATGAGGTTGCCATTTTGAGTGATTGCTTGCGTAGGTCCCACCATGTTTTGTGTCTTGTCACACAGAAATCACTATGATATTGAGTGATTCTTGAGCAAGTAGAATAGAATGTGACCTGTGACATCATGGCAGCCATGACATACAAAAAAGCCATTTACATTGAGAAAGGCTCCAAATTCAAAAGACCTCTTAAAGAAAGGATAGAAATTTGCAGTCAAGGGCATTAAAAGGCACAATTAGGAAAAATTCTAGTTTTGACTTCAAAATGTTTAAGGGTTCTGATTATTCTTTGGGTTTCAGTTTTGGTTAACAGATAAGATATTTTCCTATGAAATACATTTGCCATGAACTCGATTATGCCCTTGTCTTGGTCCTGAAGAACACCTTAGCTCATCTTTGCTGTTTGCATCAAATAACCTGTCCAGTTTCATACACCAGTCTCTCCAAGTTGAAAATTGTAAGGGAGAAGAAAAACAAATATGGCATCCTGACTTCATTTTTACCAGCACAGTTTGGACTAGAAAATGAGATCATATATAACACTTAACTTTGTCCTTTGTGTTGTGATAACAGAACTTTGTTTCTGGGTGCAAAGAGTATTGTCTGTATCTTAACATCAGCAAAACTAAGGAACTGGTGATAGACATTATAGACCAAAGAGCCTGTATGTCTGGTCACTATTCAGGAAGAGGATGTAGAGGTGGTCCATTCCTACAAGTACTTGGAGGTCCACATCAAAGACAGCTTGGACTGGTCTAGTAACAAAGAGGAACTATTTAAGAAAGGGCAGAGCAGGCTCTTTTTCCTTAGGAGACTGCATTCCTTTAATATGGGTTGTGACATCCTTCACATCTTCTACAACTATGTAATAGCCATTGTGATTTTCTACGCTGTAATGTGCTGTTCTGGTAACCTCACTTCAAGAGAGGCCCACCGAAACCAACAAGCTAATTAAAAGGACAAGATCTGTTATAGGATGCAGATAGGAGATTCTCTAGAGGCAGTAGCAAATGAAAGAATGAAAAGAAAACTGAGTGCCATTATGAACAATGCTATACATCCTCTCTCTGACACATTAACACTGAGGACTTTTAGTCAAAAATGATTCAGTTGAAGTGTATGAAGAAACTTCAACTCTGGCTCCTTTATACCAACAGCAATACATCTTTATAATACCTCACTGTGACAGCCAAGTCTGAAGTTTTCTTTCTTCTCAATTTTCTTGCTTTTTATTCAGTGCCCGGAGGAAACCCACGCAGACACGGGGAGAACATGCAGACTCCATGCAGGGAGGACCCGGGAAGCGAACCCGGGTCTCCTAACTGCGAGGCAGCAGCGCTACCACTGCGCCACCGTGCCACACAACAACAACATTTATTTCTATAACATGTTTTCATTCACAGAATGTGGCTCAAAGTGCTAAACAAGATGTCAAAGAAATAGTTACGAAAAAAGGAAAACAAGTTAAATTAGGCAAGAATAATAATGCATAAGTAATGAAAAATAATTCACTAAACACATGACATAAACATATAATTAGTAGAAAAATAGTCTAATACTGTATATTCTAAGTCTGTAAAGATGAGTCTGATGATAAAGTCAGATGGCCGGGAGGGCACAAAAGACAAACACTCCAGTTAAGTTGGAGACAAAAAAACAATATCTGCAGGGGTTCCAGGTCAAAAGACCACCATCTCCCGCTGGGCTTTCTACCTTATGTAGATCTTCTTTGAGGATCACCCTACTTAGTCATCTTGGGTAAGCAATCCCAACTGGTATTATCTCTTTCTGTTCCCACAGCCAGAAAAAGACACCCAGTAAGGGCATCTGACTGGAGGAGGATTATATGCTCTATATAACTATAAGGCACACAGAAGGTAACCCGACGTTCAAATAGAGATGGCGCTCCAAACCAGATCTAATCGCCACAGTAACATTTTGCTTTATTTGACTTTACATAATACCTTACTTTGCCTTTCTGAATTTCTGCATGGGATTAATAAACTTTATCTAATCTAATCTAATATGTGCCATCGTGCACTGTTTCTGTTTAAAGTTATCATGTTAATTAAATGGGGTGAGCCACTTGGCGCCGCAACATTTTCTGAGATCAATTGTCCTACTTCGCACGACCACAATATCCTTAAATCATTTCTCATTCCTTCCAGGCTTGGTCTTGGAGGATCTGCCGCAGTGGGTCTCATGGACAGCTGGGGTACCCATCTTCATTCGGAGACTGCAAGGTGCCTCAATCAAAATGCCACCACAGTAAAACCAGAAAAGAAGGCAGAGAAAAGTAGAGATTAGTAACGAGTGCAAATCCCTGATAATTCTCTACATGTGTATTCTATTCAGAGTATAACTAAATGTAGCAACGAAAAACCCAAATCACAAAAGTGTGTTTTTTGAGGTTTTTAAAGTGATTCACTGTGTGTCTATCATATTGCTGTTGGTAACAATATAATATTCTAATATTATAATGTGGCTTCTCTAGATTTGTGACATTTGCTCCTACTATTGTAACAGCCTTCAAAAAACAGATGTTAGGAATCAATGCTTCTTCACCAGATTGATTTTGTCCTGTGGAAGATGACATTATCTTTAAAAAGTCAAGAATTCTTACTGTGGAAAAGGAAGCAACCCTGTCATGGCAGGTACCCTCACTGCCGGCCAGTTCAGAGTAGCCAATGAATCTACCCAGCATGTTTTTGGGCTGAGAAATGGAGCACTATGAGCACAACACATACATACACAGAGAGAACATTCATATTTTACAGAGGCAACAGAAAGCTCCTTGTTCACACTTTGTAGTCCTGTTAGAAGTTTTCAAGTGTTGTGTGACACAGCTCCTTTCTCAAAACTTTATTTTAATTAAATCCACTTCTTTTGAAAGGTGAATGTAGAATTAGGGTAATAATAGTCATTTTCTATCCTGCTGAGGCGTAAACAGGGTCACTGGGGGTGGAGGAGCCCATCCCAGCAACTAAGGGCTGGCAAAGCAGGAACAAACCCTGGACAAGGCACCAGGGGAACCAGAGCAGCCAGAGGAAACCTATGCAGACGTGGGGAGAACATGCAAGCTCCACACCGGGAGGACCCAGGACATCAACCCCGGTCTCCTTACTGTGAGACAGCAGTGCTCCAGCTGCACCACTGTGCTGCCCAGGGTAATAATAGTTCAGGACATATCTTAGAAGTAGCCTTATTTTCCAGAATGTTAGCAAAAATTCTCCAAACATTTCTGTAAACAAACACCTACTAGTGGGTTTCCAAAAATAAGCAGCCACTCCTTAATTCTTTCTTGTAGAAAATGTCAATGGCATGTAATCATACAGTCTGGTCCATAAGTATTTGGACAGTGACACAATTTTTATAATTTTGGCTTTGCACGCCACCACAATGGATTTGAAATAAAGCAATCATTATGTGATTGAAGTGTAGATTTACATCTTTAATTTAAGGAGTTTACCACCCCCCTATTTCCAGGAGATCAAAAGTATTTGGACAAACTATTATAATCATAAATCAGCCCCTTTTTCACAATGTCTGTTTTCAAAATTACCAGATGACCAACTTTTTTTAAGACCCAATTTGGATATTTCTTGTTTTGAATTGCAGGTCTCTACAGTAAGAACAAGGTGTTCTGTACAATATGCTGTAAGTAAATCACCCAATATGCATAGTCAAAAATGAAATCAGCATCCTTAAATCTGTATTGCACCCGTGACTTTTTTTTTTCTTTCTTGGGGGTATAGGGATTTGGCCTTCCTGAGTAATGTGGGGATAGAGGCTCGTCTGCAGCCAGCTGTAAAGTGAAACAGAATGTGAAGCATCAGTCATTCTGCTCATTAATACAGCTGACACCAAGGGCTGTTACTGAGTATCTGAGGAGCCATTTAATAACTGAAGGCTCCACGAAATGCAACACGCTCGGTATGTATGAGTGTGCGTCTCTGAGTGGATTGGTGGGCCATTACATTTAGGTTTTACATTAACTGATACTTGGAAGTGCGTTCAATGCACTTACTACTTTTTGTTCTTCTAGCTTTCATTTGTTCCATCAGGTTTGGAAAATATTTTAAAAAGCTCCCTCATATAAAGGACTAGCTGTATAAGCCCATGCTGTAAAAAGCCTGGAGTCCTAGAAACTATTGAAATTGTCAGAAAAAAAATGAAACGTAGAGATGTCAGGTAATTGAAAAGAACTACTCTGGGCATCTCTCTTCTAGGAAGATTCATTTTGCCGACGTGCTCACATCGCTTGTGCATTAATGGCGGGAGGAAAAGAAAAAGGGATATTGTTTTGCCGATGTCAGTGGCTAAGCGACTTTGCCTTTCTTCTGAGGTTTCGTTTTGCTGATGTGCTGGCCTCGCTTGTGTTATTAGCAGCTAGGCGAGTTATCTGTTTCCTCCGAGGCAGAGCCCTTACCCCAACTCCAACTCTCACTTCTGGGCCAGGAGGACAGACACACACACTTCCACACGTAGACGTTTATATATAAGAAATCCAAAGTTGTAAGTCTGTCTTTCTGTGTGTCTATACATTTATCCACCTGTTTGTGGTCATATTTTATTATCAGCATAAATCCCACAGTCCAAAGACATGCAGGTTAGGTGGATTGGCGATTCTACATTGGCCCTAGTGTGTGCTTGGTGTGTGGGTGTGTGTGTCCTGCGGTGGGTTGGCACCCTGCCCGGGATTGGTTCCTGCCTTGTGCCCTGTGTTGGCTGGGATTGGCTCCAGCAGACCCCCGTGACCCTGTGTTCGGATTCAGCGGGTTGGAAACTGGATGGATGGATGGATAAATAAAAATTATGAATGCATTACGTCACATATTCTACTCAGTTATTTTTTAAATTATGTTGGTCAAGCATGAAGGTAAAATTTTCACTGTACAATGTACATGCAGCAATAAATTACCTTTCAAGATATTGGAAACATATCCTTTACAAAATTTAACGACATGTCACTTTAGATTTTCATTCATAGTCTTCATTTGCATGTTCTTAGTGAGTTAGAGGCAATCATCAGTACACTCCATGACAGCTAGTTGTCTGGAAGACACAGCGAGCCACTCCAACTAATCAGGTTAGATTTTGATTTTACTCGCAGGGTCTCAGGGTGCATGAGAGCTGACTAAACAGTGAATGCTCCTGCAAAAGTACAATGCATATAATGAATCGACGAGGAGTAAGGAATGCGAGTGTTTTGGACCTCAGTAACAGAAGAGAAGCTTGTTTGTCTGATGTCTTCTGTTTTACATAACCATGACAGAATGTAAAAAACGAACAAACAAAAAGTTTTGGTGGAAATAGGAACAAGATCAGGTGTGCTGGAAAGTCATGACGTAGCTGGTAAATTTGACATGCTCAGAGATTTTCAGGCACGTAAATTGACATGCAATGGCAAAATCCATCTGCAAGTCTGGCATACTCTACGAACAGGGCTGGCATCAACTTCAACACTAATCGGGCATTCTCCTATATCAGGGGTGGGCAATGTTGGTCCTGAAGAGTCGCAGTGGCTGCAGGTTTTTGTTCCAACTCAGTTTCTTAATGAGAAGTTAATTATTGCTGATGAAGCACTTATTGCTAAAGTGACATTTTGATGCTTCATTTTAGTGGTCTTGTTTGCTAAGGTTCCCCACCCTTAATTACTTATTTCAATCTTAAACAGCTGCATTCACTGTTTAATGGCTCCTTATTAACAGTAAGATTTAAATGATAAAGGAGCCAGCAGTTCTCCATTCGATTTACATCTCTGTGTGTTCATCATGCACTGTTTGATTTATTAAAACACTTAATAGAAAAATGGGACTTATTGAAAATGATCCATTTTAGGCTTCAAATCATTTTGATGATAGCCTTGGAAAGGAAGAAATCTACGATCTAAGAACCTAACGTTGTAGGCTAACAAGCCATAAAATTAAAAAATTGCAAGGATTGGTTTCTAATGAAGCAATTGGGTTGGAAAGAAAACCTGTAGCCACTGCAGCCCTCCAGGACGGACTTTGCCTACCCCGACCTAGGGCACAGATCATAAGGGCAAGGAAAACCCAGCCGTACAGGTTAGCTGCTGAACAGTCGGTTGGTGTCATAATAAGCTTGGCATAGGGTGCAAAATCACACAGCCTGTGAATAGATGTCATAGAATCATCTTTAGGTGGAGAGACCAATAAATGGCTAGGGAAACATGTTTTAGAAAAAAACAAGAGAGTTCAGAAATAGCTTCTTGCTCTCTTTCACTAATTAAAAGACTCCTTGGAGTTCTTAACCATATAATGTCAAACGCGTATGCTTCGTGGGTGTTTTACAGGGACTGCTTTAACCAGGGGTAAGTAGACAGAAAGAAGAGAGAAAGTTCTGTGCACAGACTGATGTCACCTCTGCTCCCACCAAGACCCACACCATAGAAATGACACCTGTATACTGGCAATATCGTCGACATATCGACCAGAGAAGCTCTAGAGGATGGAGCTCTGACAAGCTTTTTCTAAAAATGTCTTAGTTTTTGACCACCAAGACAAAATACTTTTAATTAAACAGGGTTTTCCAGTTGGGGCTACAATTATTTACAATATTCTTTGTGTTTCTTGTAACAATAAAAGACAAGTGAGAGTCAGTGGGATGTTCTCAGATACACTCACCTAAAGGATTATTAGGAACACCATACTAATACGGTGTTTGACCCCCTTTCGCCTTCAGAACTGCCTTAATTCTACATGGCATTGATTCAACAAGGTGCTGAAAGCATTCTTTAGAAATGTTGGCCCATATTGATAGGATAGCATCTTGCAGTTGATGGAGATTTGTGGGATGCACATCCAGGGCACGAAGCTCCCGTTCCACCACATCCCAAAGATGCTCTATTGGGTTGAGATCTGGTGAATGTGGGGGCCATTTTAGTACAGTGAACTCATTGTCATGTTCAAGAAACCAATTTGAAATGATTCGAGCTTTGTGACATGGTGCATTATCCTGCTGGAAGTAGCCATCAGAGGATGGGTACATGGTGGTCATGAAGGGATGGACATGGTCAGAAACAATGCTCAGGTAGCCCGTGGCATTTAAACGATGCCCAATTGGCACTAAGGGGCCTAAAGTGTGCCAAGAAAACATCCCCCACACCATTACACCACCACCACCAGCCTGCACAGTGGTAACAAGGCATGATGGATCCATGTTCTCATTCTGTTACGCCAAATTCTGACTCTGCCATTTGAATGTCTCAACAGAAATGGAGACTCATCAGACCAGGCAACATTTTTCCAGTCTTCAACTGTCCAATTTTGGTGAACTCGTGCAAATTGTAGCCTCTTTTTCCTATTTGTAGTGGAGATGAGTGGTACCCGGTGGGGTCTTCTGATTTTGTAGCACATTCGCCTCAAGGTTGTGCGTGTTACGAGTGGTTATTTCAGTCAAAGTTGCTCTTCTATCAGCTTGAATCAGTCGGCCTATTCTCCTCTGACCTCTAGCATCAACAAGGCATTTTCGCCCACAAGACTGCCGCATACTGGATGTTTTTCCCTTTTCACACCATTATTTGTAAACTCTAGAAATGGTTGTGCGTGAAAATCCCAGTAACTGAGCAGATTGTGAAATACTCAGACCGGCCCATCTGGCACCAACAACCATGCCACGCTCAAAATTGCTTAAATCACCTTTCTTTCCCATTCTGACATTCAGTTTGGAGTTCAGGAGATTGTCTTGACCAGGACCACACCCCTAAATGCATTGAAGCAACTGCCATGTGATTGGTTGATTAGATAATTGCATTAACGAGAAATTGAACAGGCGTTCCTAATAATCCTTTAGGTGAGTGTATATAGTTTATAGTCACCCAATCCATATTGCTATCAACAGTGCTAATATTTCTAAGAAGGTATCACTGCAAGCAGTAAATATAATTACGTGGCCACTTTGTTAAGTACAAGATTTTCTATGTTCAGTTTTTACCAAGAATGTCAAATTACGCAACTTCTTGTTATAGGGTATGTCAGACTTATTGAGTGAGGTTGCTTAGGCGATGGTAATTCTCCGCCGAGACAGGAGGAGGCACTGTGTACTAATGACCACTCTTCTTCCCCTTCTGCAGAAAGAATGATTGACACTGCTCCCTTTGATGTCACCTCCAGGATCCATCCACTTGGACACGCCTCTTCCTCCCAGAATGCCTGAAATATCGAAGGAGCTGACGTCTTACTCAGTCTACCTGAAACAACAGTACAGACGACTCATTTCTTGCATTTTACACTTTTTTTAAATCAAATCTTCAGTTATAGTTATACGAGGTTGACCGCAAGGTGCTCTGAGTCTTTGGCCTTGCTCTTCTTTTTTTTTCCACAAGTTACACAATGAAATTCGCTGGGCATGACAAATTTATTGACAGTGTGCCAACTTTCCAGCACAGTCCAGTTCGCCTCTTTTTCTGACAGCCAATAGCGTGCTGCCAGATGGAGTCGGTGCTGTATGAAGGGTTAAAAGGTGGCAAATTTAGCCACAATCTCAGACGTTTTTGTTTTTTTTTTCATTCTGTTATGATATATAAAACATGAGACCACAGACTGACAAGCTTCTCTTCTGATTTTGAGGTCCCAAACAGCAGTGTTTCTTACTCCTTATTGCTGGATTCAGTGCTTGTCAGTTCTCATGCACAGAGTACCCATCCCTGACAAACCTGTTTGGTTTTGTCAGGGTGAGTTGCAGACTAGTTGGAGTGAGTCGCTGGACATGATGTCACATTACCCGACTGCCTCTAAATCACTAAGATGGTGTGAACGAAGGCTACAACTGAAAATCATTGGAAAAGACATCTAATTTGACATGGCCTTATGCCAAAGAGCTTCATTTTTTTGCCCCGAACTTATTTGTTAGGTAGATTTTCAGCACAGAATACCGCACAGAAATCCAAATGCGTTGTAAGTCTATTTTGATAATAAACCAGTTGATATTTGCATAAATGTAAAGCTATTAAAATGAAAATAAAAAAAATATATAATCTCATCATCCCTTTAGTAAGCCCAAAGAAATCAGTGTTGCCGGAATGTGGAAACTATTGTGGCACTTTAATGAAAATAGCTACATGTGCCATTAAAATAATATAAGGAGCCAAACAGCTTTCAATAGTTGTGGAGTGCATGTTCAGTGTTCAGGTTAAGGAGTGTAAGTAAGACTTAAGTGAGAGCCAACGGAAAGTCCTTACAAGTACAAGCAGCCATAACTTTGCTACACTGTGCCCCCCCCTGGATATCCATGGTGCACAAGTGCTGATTATAGATTTTTCCAGCTAATTGCCAAGTCCAGTTTTGCAATGTATTTCTCCATAATCAAGAGGCATTTTGGTTTTGAGTAAGTAAGCTCTTTGTATCAGAAATCTGTTGGGTGCTAATTTGACACGGCATTGAGATGAAAGTGCGACTCATGTTAGTTCCAGCATCAGGGGATTGGAATGTGGGCTATTTAACACGGGAGTCAAACAATTCAATGGCTCTGGTTTACCTTCCCCTTCTAGATCTGCTAAATAAATAGAAAACTAATTAACAGGAGGGTATAGCAGCTGCGGCGACTGGACGCCGTTTCATTAGTGGCCTAAAATAGTAAAATGTAATTGTATTTTCCAGTGTCTTCGCTTAATCTTTCACACAAAAGTCTGTATAGAGTGACAGCACCCATTTGTTGCTCAAATTATTTACTTCCTAGACTTAGCAAAGCTGAAAAGAAACTGTCAGAAAACAGAGATTTGTTTTGTCTTTTGATATTTTTTTGAGCTTTACTGTGCATCTCTGCTTGTTTCCCACCCTCATAATGGAGGAAGCATATCACCCTAGTACGTTTAACGGTATTTTCTTCAGATTAGAGAAAATATTGTAAGTACCGCATGTAAAGAAGGTTTTTGTCATGTTTTCGTGCTTCACTCTGAAATTCGCACGCCAAATACATTCTCCTGAATTTGGTTTTGGAAGACTTTGATCTGCTTGTGCCTAGCAGAACTCCTACACCCATAATTGCATAATGAGATTTGGGAGAATTATCTAACAATCAAGGCACTGTTCTTGTAGGCAGTAGTAATAAGATAGATACATAGCAAATTAAGCGTATGGGTCACATGATGTGAGATAACTGAGGCTTTCTGCGGGCTGACTTTTTGAATTCCTTCAAAATTGCTCCTACATTCAAACTATAGCATACAAGCACATTCCAGACATTATTTTAATTATTGCAGACTAAGATGAAATGTCAGATCATGTGATTTATACTATATATAAATAGCTGAACATATTCAATGCTGGTCCTCTTGACCAATAGGTTTACTGCATGTAGAGAGGCTGTTTCCTCTTAGAACCCCATTTCTGTGCACTTACAGTATATATTGTACAATAAAAGGCTGCATGATGAATTGTGCTTTGTGTGTTTTGAGAGTTGCAGATAATGTTGTATGCCGTTTGATTTTTTTTTTAGTTTACAGATTTAGTAATACAGTAACGGCTACTAAGGGGTGGCTGCTGGGTGTGTTTTAGTTAACATCCTACCCTACAGTGACGGCCTGTGTTTCTATAACATTGCTATGCTTGGATATCCAGTGTAAGAGCCATTTATTAATTATTTAAGTTATGTTAAATTGATAGAAGTATTTTCTTAGTTATCTTCTTATATAATATGCTACCATGGCTGTCCATTTGTCTGTCCAGGATTTTAAATCACCTGTAGCTTGCAAACTGTTTGACCTATTGACCTGAAATTTGGTACACATATACTACGAGACGTCTCCTGTCCACTTTCGGGGTAATGATTGACCTCCAAGGGTATTCTCTTTTTATTTTTGTTTTATCAACTCTCATCAGTGGCCAGCAGGGCGGCTGTGCGGAGCATGCGTACGGGTGCCATTACCATCCCTACCACCTTCGCCATCACTTCCTCTACCTCTTCACATCTGAAATCATTCTTGAGGCAGATTGAAGACTTAAGTGCCAGCTTAAGTGAAAAATTAAAGAAAACAAACTAAGTAATTGCAACACAAACACTGACTTAATCAGTTTTAACACAAAAAGTTGCCTACAAAAGAAGAGAAGAAGTGGGCCGCTAGGGTGGAGAAAAGATGAGCGGCTCATTAAGCAGCAAACCTCTGAGCAAACGAATGCTAAATGTACAGAGAAAGACGATGAAACTATGAATGCTCAAGTCAAGTGTATTCACTAGGTTATCGTTCAGCGCGCCGTTACTGGTGTTAAAATATTTGCCAATTGAGTAATGCATAGTCTGTGTGAGATTCTATTACAGTATATCCCCTACCAGCTAAACTGAAATGGATTATTTCATTATTTCTTGTCCCTCTGACTACACATGAGTCCCAGTTTATGATCTGCCTTGCAATTGGTAAGGCATGGAGGGCAAACAGTTTTCAAATTGTATCCTATTACGTATCATATTGACTGTAGTGGATGTGCCGTATGTTTAGAACGTACTAGACATATAACATAATTTTGCCATAGAGAAATAACACAATCTTTAAGTATAGAAAATAAGTAAAGTTTAACAAGAAAGCTAAGTTTGTAGATGAAAAATGTTTTCTTCTTTTATCCTGCGTGAGCAATAACATTTTTCTTTTTCTTTGAATTTTCACTGAACTTTTTTAAAACAAACTTTATTGGACAGAGAAATTCCTTTCGTTATGCGTTTGACTCATGCTGGATCCTAACTTGCCAACGCAGTAGCAGCTCAATTTTGGGAAAATGGAAAACACGCAGCTATGGCCAGAGATGTGTGACAACATCAACACAGCAGTTTAATACCATTTACGACTCCGGATAAATCACCAAAAGCTCATTCCCGATTCTGATTGTTTCTTTCAACTTACTGACTAATGAATCTGGCAAAGAGTTTTTGCTTTTCGATAATTAGTCTTAATGGAAATAAACCTTTCCCTTTTCCAATAGTACATCTCATCTTCTCACCCTGTCATTTTCTCTTGGTGAATGAGTGTGTTTGTATGCACACACAAGGTGATAAGGTGAGTAACCCAGTCAAGGCAGAAACCTGATTTCTTAAAAACCTCCATTTACATGCCCAAGTACGTTTCTGGCATTCTCCTTTGGCAAAATGTTCTAACGTTATTCAGCTGCTCAAAAGAGAGATAAACTTCATCAACGGTTGCAATGAATCTGAAAACGAGCATTAGGCCTGTGATCATTTTCCTGTGTTCTATAAATACATTTAGTTCTTCATGTGCTGTGAAGTAAATAACATCCATCTTCTTTTTTAAATCTTCAGCTTTGATTCATGTTACGAACATATAATATGGCCAATGTGTCACCCGATCACTCTGTTTCAACATACAGTATCTACAGCAAACAGCTGGATTAAAACCAAACTGACTCCTAATGAACGTGTTTCTGTTACTGGATTGCATGCACTAAAATCTTTTCTGCTTGGCTGAGCAGAAGTAAACCTGGTTATGGTTAGGGTTGCCTGTACCTGGACCAGGACCTGCATACCAGTATGTGCTTCTTGCCTCACACCCAGTGTCTGCCTGGAATAATAAAAGCACAGGTATTTTTACTCGAATAAACTAAGTATTGCATTAGGTTATTCTGTACTTTAAAACGTAATCAGACTGTGAAATCCACGTTACTTTTAGCAGGTTACATCCAACACTGCTCCTGAGTTTGTGCTTCTGACCTTATCACTGTACGTTCACCTCCTCAACATAAATGTAGCTATTTCTGAAATTTTGAGAAAGATTACTTCAGTTAGAAGAAGGAGTAATGCGATTGCCCAAGCATTTGCCTCAGAAAATTTATCTTCAGGATGCTTCTATCTGTGATTGCTAAAAGCGTGTGCAATGGACCTGCACAGACTACAAAATCCTCTACAGTAGCCCAATTAAGGGTTTACATGGCTAAACAACCAGTTTGCTCACAGAGAATTGTAAGTGTGTTAACCCTAGTTTTCTAAGGAACCTATAACTTGCTATCTATAACCAGAAGAAGGACTTACAGTATATGGGATTTTGGAAACCAGGATTCTGAGAATAACCGGGTTATAAAAGTGAATTTAACACAGTCGATGTGGCTTAATACAAGGGTGTCAGGTTTTCATTCCAGCCACTTCCTTAATTAGTGGCCAATTACTGCTGCTAACTGTACTGACTTCAGAGAGAGGCAGAAACAATTTGTGAGATAAAAACACTGAGAAAATAGAACAGGTCATAAAGAGAGAAATGAGAAAACCAGAAATGCTATCCCAAAACAGTCTAAGTTCACAGCCGAAATCAATCCCAAAAAATTCTCAAAATCAAATCCATAGTGTGCAATGAAGGAACCTAATCTCAGACAAACGTGAGGCTGTGTAAGTTGACTTTTAAGTGGTCGCATCGAATACGTCAATGTCACGCAAACCTGCTCCCATGGCAATTGGCAACACGCTAATCTCAATATTGTGGTGCTTGAAAGAAAAACAAATCATGCCAGAAAACAGATGCCCTGGATCGGCAGAGAATTACCATCACCGAAGCCAACACATTGTCCCCTTTGCATACATGTGTGATGATACATAGATAGATAGATAGATAGATAGATAGATAGATAGATAGATAGATAGATAGATAGATATCAATCAATCAACATTTATTTATATAGCACATATTCATACAAAAAAATGTAGCTCAAAGTGCTTTACAAAATGAATAGAAAAATAGAAGACACAATAAAAAATAAACATAAGTCAACATTAATTAACATAGAATAAGTGAGGTCCGATGGCCAGGGTGGACAGAAAAAACAAAAAAAAACTCCAAATGCTGGAGAAAAAATAAAATCTGTAGGGGTTCCAGACCACGAGACCGCCCAGTCCCCTCTGGGCAATCTACCTAACATAAGTCAAACAGTCCTCTTTGTATTTAGGGTTTTCATGGAAGGACCTGATGATGATGGTCACGTAAACTTCTGGCTTTCAGTCCACAAAGAAACCGGAAAAAGAAACAGAAGAGAGAGTAGGGGTCAGTACGGATTTTGGAGCCACCATGAATAGTTATTATGATGAATTGAACATACAGAGTATCAGGATTAAGATAAAGTGAAGTTATAGAAAGGACATGTTAAAGTAATGTGTTTTCAGCAGTGTTTTAAAGTGCTCCACTGTATTAGCCTGGCGAATTCCTATTGGCAGGCTATTCCAGATTTTAGGTGCATAACAGCAGAAGGCCGCCTCACCACTTCTTTTAAGTTTAGCTTTTGGAATTCTAAGGAGACACTCATTTGAAGATCTAAGGTTACGATTTGGAATATAACGTGTCAGGCATTCCGATATATAAGATGGAGCGAGATTATTTAAGGCTTTATAAACCATAAGCAGAATTTTAAAGTCAATCCTGAATGACACAGGCAACCAGTGTAGTGACATCAAAACTGGAGAAATGTGTTCGGATTTTCTTTTCCCAGTTAGGATTCTAGCAGCTGCATTCTGCACTCGTTGCAAATGATTTATATCTTTTTTGGGTAGTCCTGAGAGGAGTGCGTTACAGTAATCTAGTCTACTGAAAACAAAAGCGTGAATTAATTTCTCAGCATCTTTCAGTGATATAAGAGGTCTAACTTTTGCTATGTTTCTTAAGTGAAAAAATGCTGTCCTAGTGGTCTGATGAATATGCGATTTAAAATTCAGATTACAGTCAACAGTTACCCCTAAGTTTTTTACTTCTGTCTTAACTTTTAATCCTAATGCATCAAGTTTATTTCTGATAACCTCATTGAATCCATTATTGCCAATTACTAGAATTTCAGTTTTCTCTTTATTTAGTTTGAGAAAATTGCTATTCATCCATTCAGAAATACCAGTAAGACATTGTGTTAGTGAATCGAGAGAGTCGGAGTCATCAGGTGCTATAGATAAGTACAGCTGTGTGTCATCAGCATAGCTGTGGTAACTCACGTTGTAACCTGAGATAATCTGACCTAACGGAAGCATGTAGATTGAGAATAACAGCGGACCCAGGATAGAGCCTTCTGGAACACCATATTGGATATCATGTGTAGATATGATAGATAGATAGATAGATAGATAGATAGATAGATAGATAGATAGATAGATAGATAGATAGATAGATAGATAGATAGATAGATAGATAGATAGATAGAGAAATTCACACACTCTTTTAGCACACAAACTGCATGCAAAAATCATGCAAAATGGTGAAAAAAGTGAAAATCAGTTCACAAGGGCTCCTGCGTCATTCTTGATGCTGCAAGGTGAGGTTCTGTTTCCCATGACTCCTTAATTGAATTAAATGTATGCAAGAAATTAATAGATGGATTTTAATCATTATTAGTTGAAAGGCATCTAGAGATATGACTATTTTGGATTACATTGTCCTAGGTGCGAACTTTGCAGGTAATCTTTCCCAGTCCCAAGGACAATTTAGTTGACTATTATGGCATCAATTTCACTAAGAGAAACCTGTTTGTTATTATATGCTATTGCATTGCCAACATGTTAATAATGTCTGTGTGCTGCTGATTTAAACTTCAATGACGTTAAAAGTGACTTATCTCCCAACATACTGTCCTTGTGTCCATAAAGCCTAAATCCTAGTGACACTCACACCTTGAAATGCTACAGTATCACGCTATGTACAGCTAAGTAAACTGGATCTTTGTATGTAAAAATTAATATAGGAAATAATTAATCACAATTAAGAAATGCAACCAGACAGTAGTGTGTTTATAAGTGCAAAAGGGGTTGTTGTCACAGCACACGATGGCCTTCACTTGTGTGGCAGCTGCCATGCCACACTAGTGCAGAAATTAGAAGTCAATGTTAATTAAAATTCATGAGCTGTGTGTTTGGTTTAAAAAGCAGAACTTGTGATCCCCAGAGAAGAATTTTTGACAGTTAAACTAATATAGCGGTGTCACCTGGTTAATGAATTCAGCAAATCAAATATACTTTGGCAAATTACCTTGCACTTGCTGACCAATTGACTGCACAGAAAGGTTGAATTTTAAATTATAAAAAACACAAATCAGAAACAGAATAAATAGCTCCACAAAAACAGAATAAACTGTATTTAGCTTTGCAGATAATAACTTCTTCTTCTGCCATCTTGTATGGACTTATTAGTTATTCAACAATTTCTAGACCACACAGAGCCGAGCAGTGAGCCGCAGAGGCAGTGAAATCTGGGAAGCCTTGTAATAAGCAGAAGGGAGAAACTGTGTGGAGCCCCTGACGAAGGTGTGTTGTGTGTCAAACGTTCTTCTAATTATTCAGTATGGAAATAACTTAAGCATACTTTTTCTGTGTCAAATTGATTACATGTACATCGAGAGATGGACTAATTAAGAGATCTTTATTTTTGAACAATTTAGTACTTGACCACATTTCAGAGGCTAATCACTGATATTCTATTTGTAACTGCAACTCAGTCAACAAAAAGCCGCAGAACGTCTCATGTGTCAAGTGCCTGGGCATGGCCGATCCTGACCTTTACTTAGCTGGGATACCTCCACATAAAACCCGACAACAACTGTGAGCCAAGCCAGTGGAACATACCGGCTTTTCTAAATCAATTTCATTTCCAGGACAGATTCATTTTTAATGTGAGTTGTTTGGACATTGAAGAGTTGTAACAAATATTTGAAGGTAATCTCATATCTAGCTGGTGAAATCACTGGGAGAGGGATTAAGTTTTTATTTTAGTTAACTCTAACTTGTCAGATATTTAGATAAAGGGAAAAATCTTCCATGTAATCCAATTACAGATCACGAGGGGATGGGACCCGTTTCAGCAACTTCTGGCACAAGACAAAAAACAACTCTGGATGGTGAACCAGTCCATGACAGAGCCTACCCAAATACACAATTCAGAATTCAGAGCATTGGTCCAAGCATGAAGTGGATGTTTTAGTCGTAGATTATTTCCTTATCAATCAATTGTCTGATCTTGTTTTATTCTGCACAAGATCAGCTATAACGACATTTAAGAACTTACCCTGCATAAGTCGTTAGTCCATTGGGGCCTACTTACACGCACACTCAAATACCAGGAAGTCAAAATAACAGCCAAAGAGCAAAGCTAAATCAATAAACCCAGACCAATGTTGACAGAAAAGAGCAGAGGACTCTTTAGTTAGTGGGGAGTCCAGAACCACGAAACATGCTAAACTCAGCTGACCTTCATGCTGCTGTGGCAGTGATGTCACACATTATGCACTTCCATTCGATTCCTCAAATCAAAACCACGGCAAACGCTACTAAAAATGGTGGTGTCCATGAAAAGAAACAAAATGGTTTCTACTTCAAAATGTACTCCAATCAAAAAATGAATGTCGGGAATGGAATCTGCAACTCACGAAATCTCACGTGTCACTGTGCAAGGTAAGAGGTTCAGTACTTAATAATTTAAGATTGAAAGAAAATAGTAACAACAACATTTATTTATATAGCACGTTTTCATACAAAAAAATGTAGCTCAAAGTGCTTTACATAATGAAGAATAGAAAAATAAAATACACAGTTAGAAAATAAAATAAGTCAACATTAATTAACATAGAGTAAGAGTAAGGTCCAATGGCCAGGGTGGACAGAAAAAACAAAAAAAAAAACTCCAGACGGCTGAAGAAAAAAAATAAAATCTGCAGGGATGCCAGACCATGAGACCACCCAGTCCCCTCTGGGGACTAGTATTTCAAAATATTTCAATTCCTGGAGGTGGCACTTAAAAGAAAAAGGTCTGAAAACTTCTGCTCGAGGAATACCGCATGGCATTTGAGCACAAAGGTGTCAATAGTCTGCTGTTGTTAAGCATTTGCTTCAGCTGTTACATTAAACCATGCAAGATCGAAGCCAAAATCCAAGATCGGCCTCCACTTCGCAGCATTGGCTTTATATTGGCAGGGCTCTAACCGGATGGTGGAGCAGTTTGGGGGGCCTTGACTCAAAATTTGGGAAAACCTGATCTAACCTAATGCATTAATAATCACTGAGAAAGACAACATTCATGATCCTTGCTTTTGATTTAAACACTCCTTGATGGTTTAAGGGCCAAAATTGCCAGTACTTGTAAACTTAAGTAGAAGTACAATGTCCTTGGTTTAACAATTAAGAGTGAAACAGGCATAATGTTGCTGTTATAAACTCTTAAGGTTTAGCAACAAAATCTACAGCTGCTTACAGTCCAAGATGAACAACTTGATTTATGCATCAATGATTTCTATGAAAGACACAAGTCTTCACAGTTTGAGGAGCAGAGAGGTTGTACAGCAGTGGCGTTCACAGGAGATGCTGGACGCTGCAGTAAAGAGAACAGGATTCATATCTCAAGTCCTCCCTGGGTATAGTTTGTATGTTCTTCCTGTGTCATCGGGGGTTTCCTCCAGGTTCTCTCCAAAGACATGCAGGTTATGTGAACTGGCAAAACTAAATTGACCCTAGTGTGTCTTTGGTGTGTGTTTGTTCGTCATGTGATGGACTGGCACCTTAGGCCCAGCTGAGATTGGCTCCAGCATCCCTCACAACCCTGGTCTGGGTTAAAAAAATGACATCACATGACAGTATACACTATATATATATATATATGTATATATATATTATATATATATATATATATATATACTGTCGTGGATGCCAGGGGCGATAACCCGGCCGGGATGCCTTGGAAGACCGGAAGTGGGCGCGCCCATCTGGGACCACGTGGGGCTGCCTTCCTGGTTGCTTTGGGGGCCACGGGTACAGGGCATGGAAGCTCCACCCTGTAGGGGCCCATGGTCACCGCCAGGAGGCGCCCCAATGCCTTGGGGACCTGTTGCTCCGGCACTTCCGCCACACCAGGAAGTGCTGTGGGGAAGACTTTGGGAGACACCCGGGGAGCTGCCGGGAGGACAGCCGGCACTTCCACCAGGGAGGAATGCCGGGAACACCTGGTGCTCATCCAAGAACCATATAAAAAGGGCCGTCTCCATTCATTCAGGGCTGGAGTCGGGAGGAGGAAGGACAAAGCACAGAGGAGGTGTGGAGGCGGCCCGAAGAAAGGCATTTGTGGCCAGGACTTTGTATTGGGGTATTGTGCACTATTGGGTCTTAGTGACCAGTATTTGGGTCTGTGTGACCGGTGAACTTCTTTGTAAATATTGAAAGTAAACGTGTGGTGGTTGAGTAACAACATGTCCGCCTGTCTGTGCCCGGGTTGGCTCCACAATATCTATATATATATATATATATATATATATACCAGTAACGGCGCACTGAATACACTTGACTTGAGCATTCCTAGTTTTCATTCTCTTTCTCTGTCTCTGTTTAGTATTCATCTGCTCAGAGGTTGATGTGCTTGCTGCTTCCTGAGCGGCTCTTCTTTTCTCCACCCTGGCGACCTGCTGCTTCTCTTCTTTCATCTGCATCTTTTCGCATTAAAACTGATTAAGTTAGTGTTTGTGTTGCAATTACTTAGTACGTTTTCTTTAATTTTTCACTTAAGCTGGCACTTAAGTCTTCAATCTACCTCAAGAATGATTAGTGAAGGTGGTAGGGAATGAGAATGGTGCCCATACGCATGCGCCGCACACGATTCAATTCTTTATAATCTTTTCCTTTTCTTTTCAGTTCTCTTTCACTCTTCCCAGGCAAGTGTTGTCCAGCTCTTCTCCCTTCTCCGACTTGCCAAATCAAATTGAAAAAAGGCAAAACCCCAGAGTGCTTCCAGTGCACATTCTATGGCCCCCTGGGACAGACTTCTGGATCACACAGGGCCACAGCAGTACTTGTGCCATCAATATCTGACTCCCTTTACTGTTGGCCCCCATAGAACCTGACAGGGCAGCCCCATGGGACCACAACTCCCATGCTGACCTGTGGGCATCCATACTGGAGCTCGCCAGACTGGATTCTGCTACCCAAAGTAAAGGAGAACACTCTGCCCATAGCGGGCAGTCACCCATTATCCCATTCTTCCCAGCTCCTAAACCCATCCATTGGGAGTCCAGGCACAGTGCAGCTTCTGTTGCAGCGTCCTTCTCTAATCACATCCTGGCATGGAGTGGTATATCACAGCCCCCTCACTGACCTTCCTTTATTAAGGCCCCCTGGCCAGGCAAGGGAGCAGGGTCAATCCTGACTGGGATGCCGACCTGTCCCTCACTATATATATATATATATATATATATATATATATATATATATATATATATATATATATATATATATATATATATATATATATATATACAGTACAGGCCAAAAGTTTGGACACACCTCCTCATTCAATGTGTTTTCTTTATTTTCATGACCATTTACATTGGTAGATTCTCACTGAAGGCATCAAAACTATGAATGAACACATGTGGAGTTATGTACTTAACAAAAAAAGATGAAATAACTGAAAACATGTTTTATATTCTAGTTTCTTCAAAATAGCCACCCTTTGCTCTGATTACTGCTTTGCACACTCTTGGCATTCTCTCGATGAGCTTCAACAGGTAGTCACCTGAAATGGTTTTCACTTCACAGGTGTGACTTATCAGGGTTATTTAGTGGAATTTCTTGCTTTATCAATGGGATTGGGACCAGCAGTTGTGTTGTGCAGAAGTCCGGTTAGTTGGACGATCATTTATTTTTCAACAGGACAATGACCCCAAACACACCTCCAGGCTGTTTAAGGGCTATTTGACCAAGAAGAAGAGCTGTAAATGGTCATGAAACTAAAGAAATCACATTGAATGAGGAGGTTTGTCCAAACTTTTGGCCTGTACTGTATATATATACACATATAATTATATTATATAGTATAAGTAAAAGATGACAAACACAACAAAAAGAGACTTGGGGTGGTACCACAACACTGTATATTATAAATGTAAAATAAAAAGGCTTTTCAGCAAAATAACATCTTATAGGACACAAGTCTTAGACGAGACTACCAAAGATGATGACACTTCCTGTTAAATACAGCCCAGGCAGGAAGAGGCGGGTCCAGGGGGACAGACACCAGAAATGATGTCAGAGGTGGTCAGGTCTGTAGAGGGAGGAAGAGAAGAGATATTAGTATAGACCACCGCCTTGTGGATCACCATTGAATTACCACCACTACTGCCTTTAAGCTGTCCCGTTCGTGACAATATATATATACAAAGCGAAAAATGACAAGGCTGTTCCTAACCTGCATCGAGTGCTTCTATGTTAGGCTACAGCCCCTGAAACCGTGAAATAGAAAAAGTGCTTTGAGTAGGTTTTTTTTTTTTTCAATTTCAAAAAAGAAGAAAGTTAGCCATTTTAAGTGTTCAAACAACACGAATCATTAACTTCCTCGTTGTGGGCTGTGTGATGCCAAGTATATCAACTGAATTTATGCAGAAAAAGTTATTTTTGGTATTAGCAAAGATACTTAACACTTTTTGTCAAGTGGCATAAAATGTTTCACTCAGATTGTATTACCCAGGTGTTTCTCTAAGTAGTTGCTAAATATCTTTGAAGTGATTGGGAAAAAAAAGGCTGCTGAAAGCAAATGCAGTAAGTACAGGGCATTTAGCACAGCTGAAATTTTAATCGATTCTGCTCCTGTCTTATTACTGTGTTTAAAAATGCTGGATGGATTCTGTTCAGCACCACACAGTAGGACAGAGACTTAAAGCTAAATATAAGCTTCCATCAGTGCTTCAGGACCTTCAGATTTCAACTTGCAGGTGTTAAGATGATAAGTTGTGAAACTAGGCCAACTAAATGGCCAATTCTTCTCAAACATTGACCCTGATATTCATTCTTATACAGTATCTATAACAAAATAAATAAAGTAAACCCAGTTATGTCTGCAACAAGTTTTGCAGGCCTAACAGCTCCACTGCAAATCAACAGTTCAGTTATATTCTGAAAAGGCTTCTGCCAGTGCAGGATCACAGAGGACCAGAACACATCTCAACAGCATCTGGTGTAAGGCAGAGTAACCCCTGGATAGGAAACCACTCATCAGGTGACTCTCGAACTCCTTACAATGGAAGTGCCAATGGCCTAACTTGCACACCTTCTTGATGTAGAATGTGAAGAATCCTACAATTTTGAATCACAGTGGATTTAATTAAGTTTTTTTCACACTAAATAACAGTAAAAGACTCTTTAATGTCAAAATGAAAATATATCTCTGCGTAACAGTCTAAATTAAATTACAAATATTAAACACTAAATAATTGATTGTATAAGTATACACTCACAATACTTAAACCATTGACGGTGCAGCCAACTGGCTTTAGGAGTCATATGATTAGTTCAGGTGAAATCACCAGTCTGGAGTTGCTTGTAGTTTAAATGCTCCACTTCTGGAAGGTCAGGCTTTTGGTGAGTCAGTATCATGGCCTTACCTACACAATGAAGACAAAAGAACACTCTAAGCAACTCCGTAAAAAGGGTGATTGAAAAGCACAAGTCAGGGAATAGAGACAAGAAAATATCCCATGGAGTCGAGTTAAATCAGTCATTCAGAATTGGAAAGAGCATGGTAGAGAGGTAAATCTGTATAGAGCAAGGTTGTCCACAACAATTGAGCAATCACGCAGGAAGAAGACTAGTGAGGGAGATCTTTGAGGACTCTGAAGGAGTTAGTAACTACAGAGTAAGTGAGACTGGAGAGACTGTGCACACCACAACTGCTGCTTAGGTGCTGCACCAGGAAGGGTGCTAAACAGAAAGGCAGTGTTAAAAAATAACACACATGACATCTTTGCCATAAAGGGTTTTTTTTAGAAAATACAAGGGAGATTCTGGAGCCAGATGGAAAAGGGTTCTGTGATCTGATGAGTCCAACATCTTTTTTGGTCATCACACTAAACACCACATTACAAGGCGCATTATCAAAAACACACATATCCCCATCATGAAGTATGGTGGTGACAGCATTATGCTGTAGGGATGCTTCTCTTCAGCAGGCTTTGGAAGGCCTATGAGGGTAAAACCAATGCAGTGACATACAGGGAAATCCTGATATAGTCTGCAAGAAACCTGTGCCTCGGGAGAAGATTTGTTTTCCAGCAAGAAAAGCATCTCAATCATAATGAAAAAGCTACATAGAAATGGCTCAAAAACAACACAGTGAATATCCATCCTGAAGTTGCCAAGTCAGAGTCCAGATCTCACATCCAGTTTTTATAACTGCACTTGAGAAAGATGGTTCTGTAACGACAAGCATTCAACCTGACAGAGCTTGTCGAATGGGGAAAGATGTCAGCGTCCATATGTGCAAATCTAACAGAGAGAGACCAGTGAGACTCAAGAGTGTCATGGCTGCCAAAGGTGCATCTACTAAATACTAAAATGAAGGGGGTGAATATTTATGGAGGAATTGTGTTGTGTTTTATATTTGTAATTAATTGACACTGAAGAGTCTTTTTATCTTGATCAGTTTCTAAAAAGCCAAATTAAATCCACTGAGATTCAATGTTGTATGAAAATAAAATGTAACAATTTCCAAGGAAAGTGATACTTTTCATACGCAGCGTAGCTAAAGTCCCTTACAAATACCACAGGGGAGGTCTCTGGAAGCAGAGACCTTGAGAACCTTTAAGAAGTATCTGGATGAGATGTTGAGGCAGCTTAGCTATTAGCTAAACAAACGAACTTCATGGACTGGATGGCCTCCTCTTGTTTGTCAAATTTCCTATGTCCTTAAAGGCAATGACTGGACTAGCAACTGAACCTACCGTAGGTCACTGGGAATGTGAGGCAGCAATGCTATCCATAATGCCACTGATGTAACCAGTAATCAGAAAAGAAACATTGTGTTATTGTGTCAAATTGAGTCAGCAGGACTGGACACAAAGAGAGAACCTATCTACTCCATATGAGGTGCCAGTCCATTGCTTCAAACAGTTATGGACACACCAACACTTAAAACAATGGGCCAATTCGGGATTGCCACTTAAACTAACATGCCATTTTGTTGGATGCAGGAGGACATTCAAGTTAGTATTTGAGCTAAGGATCCAAATTCAGGACTCTGGAGCTGTGTGACATCGGACCTAACCATTGATAGATAGATAGATAGATAGATAGATAGATAGATAGATAGATACTTTATTAATCCCAAGGGGAAATTCACATAATCCAGCAGCAGTATACTGATACAAAGAAACAACATTAAATTAAATAGTAATAAAAATGCATGTAAAAGCAGACAATAACTGAGTAATGTTAGCATTTACTCCACCAGAGTCGCATAGTGTGGGGGAGGAACGATCTCCTCAGTCTGTCACTGAAGCTACTCCTCTGTCTGGAGATGACCCTGTCCAGTGGATGCAGTGGATTCTTCATGGTTGACAGGAGTTTGCTTAATGCCTGTCGCTCTGCCACAGATATTAAACTGTCCAGCTTCATTCCTACAATAGAGCCTGCCTTCTTAACAAGTTTGTCCAGGCGTGAGGCGTCTTTCATCTTTATGCTGTCTCCCCAGCACACCACCGCGTAGAAGAGGGCACTCGCCACAACCGTTTGGTAGAACATCTGCAGCATCTTATTGCAGATGTTGAAGGACGCCAACCTTCTCAGAAAGTATAGTCGGCTCTGACCTTTCTTACATAGAGCATCAGTATTGGCAGTCCAGTCCAATTTGTCATCCAGCTGCACTCCCAGATATTTAAAGGTCTGCAGCCTCTGCACACAGTCACCTCTGATGATCACAGGGTCCATGAGGGGCCTGGGCCTCTTAAAATCCACCACCAGCTCCTTGGTCTTGCTGGTGTTAAGGTGTAAGTGGTTTGAGTCGCACCATTTAACAAAGCCTTTGATTAGCTTTCTGTACTCCTCCTCCTGCCCACTCCTGATGCAGCCCACAATAGCAGTGTCATCAGTGAACTTTTGCACGTGGCAGGACTCCAAGTCATATTGGAAGTCTGATGTGTATAGATTGAACAGGACCAGAGAAAGTATAGTCCCCTGCGTTGCTGACCACAATGTCAGACCTGCAGTTCCCAAGACGCACATATTGAGGTCTGTCTGTAAGATAGTCCACGATCCATGCCACCAGGTATGAATCTACTCCCATCTCAGTCAGCTTGTCTCTAAGGAGCAGAGGTTGGATGGTGTTGTGCAAGTGCACCACCCTAATACAGACAAGCACTGATGAATTCTTTTTTTGAAAATATTTCTTACATTCTGAATGAAGCCATCATAGTTTTTATGTTGTGCTTTGTGACAGTGGATCTTTAAAAAGGCAATTCTACTTGAGTAACCTAAAACTACCATGGTGGTTAGCACAGCTCCAGCACCCTAGTGTAGGTTCCCTTTTCGGTATGTGTACTTTCTTCAGGTGTTTTTTCTGGGAATTCCTATTGCATCCCAACATCAAATATTGACTTTTATTTAGCTTTATACTGTATGAGTGAACATGATGGTCTGCTGTGCTGTCCAGGGTTAGTCTCCATCTTGTAGAGAGGGACCACATTAGCCCCACATAATCCTGTAACGGACTAAGCAGTTAAGAAAATGGTGTAACAGAAAATATTTGCATTGGTACCGGGTTGGCACAGGTTGATCTTCCTGATGTTCATCCAGCATTTTTCTGCTAACATTTTTCTTTATGGCGCATATAAGCACATGTAGAACACAGGGCACTTCATAATCCGCTAATTACCATACAGGACAGAGAGCAACCTACCAACAGCAAGGAATGGATTATGAATTTCAATAAAATAAGGACAAATAGATTCTGAGCTGTGACCTTTGTTCAGGCCAGTCCTGACATAAAGAACAAATAGTGCAGTGAAACAAATAAACAGAGAACATTATTGTTATCCAAAGAATATGGGTGGGGAAAATGACCATCAACACAACGGCCACAAATGCTTAGAATTGTGCTTGTAGAAATCTGAAATGCAGAAACACGCAGTTCTTGCAGCTGCATAACAAACAGCCAGCTGAAAGGAGCCAATGTTATACAAATCTTATCGAGATTTATATATTCTTCACAAACAAAGTCATACAATGGTCCTTATTTAGCTATTTAATTGCCTTTATTGTTAGTTTAGGAAGTAGCTTTGTAATTGAGGGGTGCATGTTTGATAGCGATGAAGGAGCCTTTGTTCTGTGTGCTGGACTCCAGGGTCGCTCATATCAGACGACCTAAAGTGTTCTGTGCCTGATGCCATTTCTGGAACTGACTGCATAATGATTGGAAGAAAAAAAAAAAGGATTAGAAAACCTTTAATAAGTACAATTGAACAGAACGAGGCTTGTGTCTCCTGCTCACAAAGCCTGCAGCTGCTGATTTTCTGTCATTTAACAAATGTTGGAAGGTTACACACACAATTGCTATCATTTTCTGTCATCTCTCGATCAGAAATGAAGTACAACATGTTATAGTTTTTGGAGCAGGTTTATCAAAGGGCGCAGCCTGAGAGAGTCATGTTTCTTCACTTTGGAGGTTACAGTAAGTACAGACCATGGTACTCCTCCTTCTTTATAATATAACAACATTCTCAAAGCCACTTGAACCAATTTCAGGGTCTTGGCATGTTGGCTGGCATATGCAGTGCCAATCCTGGCAGTACTGGGTATAAAACGTGAACAACTCTTACATGGGGGTACAATCCATCACAGGACCCATTAATGCACACATTTGAATCACAAGGTAATCTAAAACACGCATCTCTGGAAATGTGGGGGCAAAATCAGAGCACAGACACAAGGGGGACAAGCAGACTCCACTCTGATTGGCTCATCATTGGAACCTCAGACACTGGAGTGCCAACCAGAATACCACTGTGCCACCCTGCTTTTACTTTGTGACTTTGTACAATGATTTATCTTTTTAGTGCCATTTGTTACCTGTTTACTTATATATGACTTGTGGTGGTGCTCAGTGTGAAAGTCACTATTGATTGGTTGGTTGACTGCAGTATGGTGGTCTGTGCAGCAGTTGACAGCATTGATCACAGTATTCTTATAATTCATCTTAGTCAATAGGTGGGCCTCTCTGGCAATGTCTTAAATTGGTTTCAGTCTTACTTAATAGGTAGAAAATTCTTTGTAGGTTGTGGTGATTAAACCTCAGAGACCCGTGATATTGTATATGGTGTACCAGAAGGATCTGTTCTTGGTCCACTTCTCTTTTTGATATACTTGCTTCCATTAGATCAGAAAATATCAAAGCACAAGGTCAGCTACCACAGCTATGCAGATGACACACAGCTTTACTTATCGATGACCCTGGTGTTCTTGGCTGTCTGATCCTGGGTCTTACTCGTATTTTCGAATGAATGAGCAGTAACTTTCTCAAACTAAATAAAGAGAAAACAGAAATCTTTGTTATTGGTAAAAATGGACATAGTGAGGGTATTAGAAATAAAGTAGATCCCTTAAGATTAAAAGTCAAGTCGGAAGTAAAAAATGTAGGGCTAACTGTTGACTGACCTAAATTTTAAATGACATATTCACTCTTTCAGGGCGGACGTCGACTTTTGTCAGCCGCAGGGGTTGAGAGTGGTAATCAACTTGTAAACGATGACAAAACCTGCCTCCAATGTTTTAGTTTGACTCACTTTGCTAGAATAAAAGTTAGTTTTGTTGGTTTGACCTGAGATTCCCTGCGCTCGAGTGAGTTGTGAATGTCAAAAATGCCATCGACATCTGCTGAAAGATTGAAGCAAATGCACAAAGCAAAATACTTCATTGACGATGTTTTACTTTTTTTCTGGACTCTGACTTGTCGAACTCCGATTTTGATGCATGTGATCTGGAGATTGATGTCGAAAATAAAAGTAAGTTACCGGCATCAGCTGATCAGGGTGCTGAACATGTTTGTGTCAGTGACTCGCCTATGGGCAATGTTCACCTGGGAAGGTTGCCACTTACAATGACAAGAGATACAAACCCGATTGCATTGCACTGTGTCTAGAAGCCAGTCTTCCTCTCATTCCTGCCAGCTATCGTGCCACTTATGAGTGGCTTGAGCCACAAGAGATGGCAAACTAGCAGCCACAGCACCCTGTAACAGATGTTTAATGTTGATCTATGTGTGAAACCCATCGCATTGTGTGCTTTTCAGAAAACTGTGTTTTTTGGAAAAAATATTCAGCCCTCAAAGAGTTAATCAGATTACTAGGACTGCATTTTTTACTTAAGGAATACAGCAAGAGGTAGATCTCTTACTTTACAAGATGCTGACAATTTATTCAGTTGACTAAATTACTGTAATGCACTCCTATCAGGACTACCTAAGAAAGACATCAATTGGTTAGCGTTAGTGCAGAATACAGCAGTAAGAATCTTAACAACAAAAAGAAAATCTCAGCGCATCTCACCACTTTTGGTGTTTTTACATTGGCTACCTGTGTCATTCAGAATTGACTTTAAAATACTACTAATGGCTTACAAAGCCTGAAATAATCTTGCCCCGTCTGTCCCCTTACACTCCAAGTCATAACTTCAGATCTTCAGATGCAGGTCTGCTTACAATTCCAAGAGCCAACCTGAAAAGAAAAGTTGGAGTGGCCTTTTGCTGTTATGCACCTAAAATTTGGAATAATTTACCGATTGAAATTCATCAAGTTAAGAATGTAGAACAATTTAAAAAACTGCTAAAAAAACACATTATTTTAAAATGACTTTTTCGTAGCTACATTTTACTTGTATCCGTATTACACTATGGGCAGAGTGGTGGCTCTGAGGCTAGCAGGCAATCGGAGGGTTGCCGGTTGAAATCCCGTAAATGCCAAAAGGGACTCTGCTCTGTTGGGCCCTTGAGCAAGGCCCTCAACCTGCAATTGCTCCGTCCTGGGTTAGACGTTAATCTGCATCCATCCTTGCATGTAGGTCCTCTAATCTGCAGGGAAAAACTTTAGGGTTGGTGGCAGAATTGGCACTCCAGCCACCATAAAAAAACCTCACACTTTTCCATTCCACCTGAACTAGTGTGGTGCTAAGGTGTTACTCGTTGCATGGGTGCACTAGGGTGCTAATCTGTATCCTGAGTTGGTTTGTCATGTGGTGGGTGCGGCAATGTGCTGTATCAACGTGTGCTCCTAACCCCCTTCTCTATTACACTGTATGAGCATTGAAATATCATTCATCATTGCTGCTATTCTCAGCTCTCTGTTCCAGTTCTTCTGTGGTGGTAACTTGCTGCCCCTTGTGTTTATGAATCGAATGACGGGTGTCCATTATGTCCACATGACTATCATGTTCAATTTCTTCTATGTGAAGCCTGAAAACCCAGAGGACTTATTTAGAACATCTATGTTAGGTAGAATGCCCAGTGGCGGCTGGATGGTCTTTTTTTTTAACCTTGGAATCCCTGCAGATTTTGCTTTTTTTCTCCAGCCTAACTGGAGTTTTTTTTCTGTCTTCCTGGCCATCTGACCTTCCTTTGTTGTTGCATACTGTATAATATTATTGCCTAATCTTGTTTATGTTCTATATTAAATTCCTTTTATTTCATTTTGTAAAGCACTTTGAGTTACATTGCTTGTATGAAAACTTGCTTTATAAATTAATGTTGTTGTTGTCTGCAGTCTCTCCTTACAGCTTAAGGATATGGTGCCTATAAAAAGTATTCACCACCTTGGAAGTTTTCACGTTTTATTCTTATAGAACAGAGTTTCTAACCTTTTTCTGTGGTCGCATGCTTTTTGTAACAAAACACATTCCAAGGCACACCACTGTTTGACTAATCACAAACTCATTATATCTCCTACATGTGCTCAACATTCTCCAAAGGAATGGGACTACCAGAGGGACCAGTAAGAAAGTAGCTCCGAGATCAGAGTTCACAGACATGGCACTCAGCAAGCACTTTGGTGGCATCTTCCAGCTAGTCTGTCCACTTACCCGCCCCTCTCTACTTTAGAGGCAACTCGTATGCCCACTGTCCATCAGCCGTGTGAAGCTCGCTGGTGACCACCAAGGCAGATGACACTAGCATCCTGGGGACGCTTCCGAAGTGCTTTAAAATATAGTGATCATGGAGGTTTTTTATGCCAGCTTCTCCAGGTAGACCTATTCACCTCAGACAGGTCTAAGTCACCAACAGAGCTTGTCCCTCTCAGATTTAGACCCAGGTGTGCCACACTAAGCAGCTCTCATGGTGCACCACTGGTTGAACATTGAATCTCTATGGATTTAATTTGCCATTTTTGATGCTGATCAACAGAAAAAGAAAGTTTAATCTCAAAGTGAAGAACTCTAAATTAATTATAAATTTAAAACATACAGTAAAATAACCACCTCTCTGGGGTTTCACTTGATTGTATTATAAATACTCCTTATCTGGAAGGTCCAACTTGTGGCAAGTCTTTATGGTGGGCTAACCATCCATCCATACATTATCCAACCCGCTATATCCTAACTACAGGGTCACGGGGGTCTGCTATGCAATGAAAACAAAAAAACACTCCAAGCAACTGTATGAGTAGGTCATTGAAAAGCACAAAACCAGAAAATATCCATGTCACTGAATATCCAGTTAAATCAATCATTAAGAAAGAGAAAGAGTATGGCACAGCTGTGAACCTGCATAGAGAAGGCCGTCCACAAAAAACGGAGTGATCAGGCCAGAGGAAGACCAGTGAGAGCTACAGTGGGTGAGACTGAAGAGACTTTACAGACAACTGTTACCTGGGTACTTCAGCAGTCGCAGCTTTATAAGAGAGTGGCAAAGAGAAAAAACACACATGACACCTTAAATGAAATTTATCAGGAGGCACATGGCAGACTCTGAAGGAAGAACGCTCTGTGGTCTGATGAGGACAAAATTGAGCTAAACGCCACATTTGAACACTGCACATTATCAAAAACACAGCATATACCCACCGTGAAGCGTTGTGGTGGCAGCATTGTGCTGTTGTGACGCTTCTCTGCAGCAGGCTACTGGAAGGCTTGAGAAAATGAATGATGCAAAAATGCAGGGAAATCCTGGATGGAAAACCTGATGCAGTCTGCAAGAAATCTGAACAATGGAAAAAGATTTGCTTTCCAGCAAGGGAACAACCCCAAGCGAAAAGCCAAAGCTACACATGAATGGCTTAAACACAACAACATTGATGTCCTGACGGGGCAGAGTCAGAGTCCAGATCTCAATGCAACTGAGAATTTGTGTCTGAACTTGAAAAAAGCTGTACACTCAAAATCTGCCAGACCTTGAGCAGGTTTACAAATGGGGAAAAATGTCCGTGTCCAGATGTTCAAAGTTGATAGACACCTGAGCACACAGGCTGTCATGGCTGACAAAGGTACATTTACTAAATCCTGACTTGAAATCAGTTATTTGTGTTTTATATTTGTAATCCCTTTGAAGCAACCTATTTTCAACGTCTTTTTATTTTAATCAGTGTCAAAAAAGCAAAATTAAATCTACTGTGATTCAGTTATATAACAATAAAATGTGAAAACCTCCAAGGGGTGAATACCTTTTATAGGTGCTGCACTTTAAGCCTTGGCACTGCCCATGTATACTGTAGGTTACACATACCTATTCCAAAAAAACAGTTAAATTAAAAAATCTACTATGTCCCAATGTTGTTCACTACAGAAAAAGTTATATGCATTAAAGATTATTTGCTTGATTAACAGCTTATAAAAGTTGTACTTGAATAGTTTGGAGATAAGATGGCTGAAATGGGAGTTCTAAGGGTTGTGATGGACGGCCGACATCTCAACCCAGTCAGGACGCCCAAAGAGTAGAAGGATGGGGGAAGACAGCTACTTTGGGACACTGCCTCCCCCAGGATGCTAGATGCCGATTTTCCTGCAGCATAGCAGTGCCCCGGATTTCTGCAGGGCACCCTGGGATTTGGATTCGGCTTCACAGCCCTGCTGGGTACCGTGGGTGCCACCAGGAGGCGCTACAGGAGGACTGTGGAACTCATATCTTATCCATAGCCCAGAAGTACTCCCAAGTTACAAGGACAGGAGCTCTGAAGTACTTCCAGGCTGAAGAAAATTCAAGTTCTCTATCCGACCCGGAAATGCCGACAAGTCACGCGATCAGAAGGATGGAAGAACTTCTGAGTCAAGGACTATTTAAAGGACTGTTGTGAACCCAGCAAGCGAGCCAGAGTCAGGTGGAGGTGGACAAAGCTTGCTGGGAGATGTGGATAAGAGTTGGAGAGAGAGAGAATTGTGTTGATTATTGTGTTTATTTGTATGATTATTGTAACTGGGGTGCTTAAGGCACTGTTGCTAAGAAGGAAAAGAATTAAAATACTTTAACTTGGTGTCCAGAGCATCTATTGGTTTTAACGGGACAACAGCAACCCTTAGCGTTTACAGGGAAAAAATAGGTTTTGAAGGTTCTGTGTTGCAAGGCTTGGAATGCAAAAAATAAATAGCCATAATTTGTTTGATTTTTTATAGAAAGAAAACAAAGTAAAACCTCTTCAGCCTCTCAAATATTAGATAGTTGAACCCTGATGGTGCCATGATCCTATTAGATGTCATGTCAATGACACCCTTCAACGACCTGAGCTTTAATACTCTAATGTACACGTTATCAGATGTCATCAGACAAAACTTCAAAATACATAAAAAGGTTGACTGCAGTACTGTCATATTTAACATTGTAGATTTTGAAAAGCAGACGTCTAAGCATTCACGGCCAATGCACTGATGGTTATTTTGGATACAAAAATTGAGCGGACTTAAACCTCAAAGTGCCCTGAGAGCATAGTAACATAGGCAAATAGTTTTTGGTTGCTCCCATAGTATAACTGCCTTCACCAATGATTTTTTTTTTATTTTATATAGCTTATATTTTAAGTTTGACCAATGGCAATCTACTCTCTGTATATAAAACCCTAAGCCTAATAGTGCAACAATTTTGTGCAACGATTTTATGTGATGTTTTTATGTCACGCTTTAATTCGGGCTTATTTTAAAACCTACATATATTTGTTTGGTATCATTCTTTTCAGAATTTATCAGACTTTAACATGATGTTTTTAGAGTTTCAGATTCTTATTCCGTTTTTAAATTCTAAACTAAAAAATATCAAGAACTCATGCCCTGCGAGACAAGACTTAACCTAGAGTGTTAAGAGATTTAATCACGCCAGGCACTGGAAATAAAAGACAAAGAGTAGGACAGCTGCTGTCCAGGCTTTTAAATGTTCGAAGTGCCACGCGAGATGCAGATCATGCAGCAGCAGCAAGCCAGCGGCTGATCAAGAAAAGAGGAGGTAAAAAAAAAACTGTATTTGTTTACCAACGTGTCACCATTTAAGAGAGGGTTTCACGAGCGGCGGACTGGCCGCAACTGTCAAATGTTATGAAAATCAGTTCAGGCGTTTTATTTTTCTGTGATTGCAGAACAAACAAACATACATGGTGTAATGTGAGGGTTGAAATGAGGTTCTTCATGCACAAACAAAGCTGAACGATTCAAAAATCAGACAGCAGGTATGACAATTTGATTTGTGTAGATAAGATTTTGCTTTGACATTGGGTAATAGACAATGGGTTAGAATTCTTACAGTTGAGCAGGGCATTTGGTGTGAGAAATCACCTTATGGGTCTCAAAGAATAATCTTATCTGGTGCTACTCTAAACAATGCCATTAAAGAATTAGGAATAATTGTGAATCCAAGATTACTGTATGTTACAAATATTTTCCCCCCAAGACTTTCTTAGTTTAGGATAATGCTAAAACATATAACCTAGCGAGGCTGGGGCTTAACAATATTTTTCACAGTTAGGGTTCCATTCCTGGTATACTTTGGATGATTTTTCTTAAAATTGTGCATGGAGGAATTAATTACACCATGCTTTGCACATAGTAATGAAGAGTGCATGTTATGAAAGACTGAGTTACAATTATGTCTATTGATATTAATTGAGAGGTGTCATTGTTGCCTAAGATCGTCTAGAGGTGCGCAACATGAAATTCAGCTGAAAGACTCTATAAATTGCACTTTCTTTGCAAAACTAAGGTACGATGTCTAGGGAGCAGTCAATATCAAGTGATCCATCAGTAATTCATCATGAAGGCAATCCTCACAGAGCTCTAAAATAAAACAGCTCTATTATTAAACCTTCCATAGTGCGAGAGTAATTAGCTTGTAAATAGAGCGTAACATCAGGGCAGAAAGGCTTTGTTCTTTTTTGCTGTTGTTGCAGATAATATTGGCACCTGTTACCATACTATTTTTAACCAAAGCATCTTTACCAGTTTTTATCTGAGTCAGATCAAGACATTTTCAGTAAATAATAAACCAAAATCAGCCTTCATTTTGGCTTTACACCGTATATTCTTACTTACAAAGCCTGAGTTTTGGATAGGTCCAGCTAAGGTCGTCATATTTGCATCTGTGGCACTGAATTTGTAGCTGCTGCAGCTGCATAAAGATGAGAAGATGACTTTGAATGTGGGGAGAGGCCATTGCACAGCATCTTAAGTGAGCCTGCTGCTATTATAGTGTTTGTTTCCAGTATTTTTAGGATATTTGGTGTCACATTGGTTGAGAGGGTGGACACATCTGGCTTTTCTGGGATAATAGCCATATAAATATCAGGGCAGCACTGGGAGAAAGTCAAATCTCTTTTGTTCTGCCGAGTGCTATGGACAAATCCCTCTGTGCTGTCACTTGGACTGTGCATTCATTTGACTCGGTCAGGAGTTTTCTGTGTTTGCACAGCAGAAGCTCTAATGAAAAGTTAGCTGCCAGTTCCTTTTGCAAATATCTGCTTTCTTGCTTCAAAATGCATCCTTTGTAACAATATTATACATACTTGACTAATGGTGACTGATGCACATGCATGATACTGTAGCAGGTAGATGAGGTCCTAGAATGCTGGACGGTTGGCATTATTGTTGTATGATGTTTCATGATTTAATTTTTTGTACACTTCGCATTACATGTTTTAAAGGTTTTGTGTCCTCATTTTGGATTAAAAAAATCTGAATGTTAGTTTCTAATATTCTTAGATTTCTACATTCTAAAACTGTTAAGATTGTTTTATTCCTTTTCCCACTGTATTTTGGATGAAAGGTCACCACTGACCTCTTGTCTCTATCCGAGAGTGAGGATAACCCAAGTAAAACAAAAGCTTGCAAGCTTCAGGCTTCTTTATTCTTCTGGTGTTGAACTTATAGCCACATCTTTATACTTTGATTTTTGTTTAGTGTATTGCATTTTGGCATTTTTTCTATCAACTTTTTGGTCTTGTTTGTTGACAATGTCTTTTCTCCTAATCCCTTTAACTTGACCATGTGACCAGCATCGCATGATGTTGCTTTGTGTTTTTTCAAGTCTACGTTATTTCTTCATGAACATGGTATAGATGCATTTACCATGAAAACTGTGCTCCAAAGTTAAGCATTTTCTATAAATTTGAAAAAAATATCATGCCATCACTTGAGCTTTACAGTGGAGGATAATGGGGCTTGGGAGAACCACCGGAAAATAAAATTACGAAATTTAGATGAAGTGGCAAAAGTTTTAATATAAGAAAACATGCCTTCCATATTTCTGATGTATGTTTGTGACAACAAAAGGCATCTGGAAACATTTATTGTACTGCATATTCCTGGTAACATTTTTCTCATGGTAAGGATACATTTTCTAGTCACTTTTGTTAGTTCTCATATAAATACGGAAGTAAGTCAAAAGAAAACCAACCATATAGAACAAAATGTTTACTGTACTGTGATTTGGTCTTTCGAAAGGAAATCAGGTCCAACGGGGGTAAAAGATTATTGGGAAAGAAGACAGATGCTGAGATGGCATGCACAGCCGGTCCTCTGTAAAATTGGCTGGATCTCATAATATATATATATATATACTAGCAAAATACCCACGCTTCGCATTGGAGAAGTAGTGTGTTAAAGAAGTAATGAAAAAGAAAAGGAAACATTTTGAAAATAACGTAACATGATTGTCAATGTAATTGTTTTGTCATTGTTGTGAGTGATGAGTGTTGCTGTCATATGCTGTATATATACACACACACATATAAACATATATATATATACATATCCATACATATCTACATATACACATATATATATATACACACACACACACATATACATACTTTTATATATATATATATATATATATATATATATATATATAGGTGTGGCAGAAAAGTAATGAGACTGATTTTTATTTACCAAGTTTTTATTTTTTCAAACATCAATGTTATCCCCTTCAAAGTAGTTCCCTTGGGCAGCTACACACCGATGGAGACGTTGTTCCCACTGTTGGTAGCAGCGCTGGAAGTCTTCAACCGGTATGGTCTTCAGCATGTCTGTTACACTCTTCTGGATGTTTTCTAAAGTCCTGAAATGACGTCCTTTGAGGACATTTTTCAGTTTAGGAAAAAGGAAAAAGTCACACGGACTGAGGTCAGGTGAATAAGGAGGCTGGGGAACCACAGGAATGCCTTTTGAGGTCAAAAATTCTGTTATGGAGAGGGCAGTTTTTCGGCACCATTTTGGCACAGACCTTTCACATGTGCAAATGTTCAGTCAAAATTTGATGAACGGTAAATCTGTTCAAATTTAATTGTTCACTCAACATTCTTAATGTTAAACGACAGTCTGATCTCACAAGAGTGTTCACACTTTCAATGTTTTCATTGGTTTTCGAAGTTGAAGTCCTCCCTGAACGGTGTTCATCTTCAATGTGTTTTCTGCCTTCCAAAAATGATTTGTGCCAGCAAAAAACTTGAGCTCGGGATAAAGATTGTTCCCCATAGGCCTGTTTTAACTTTTCAAACGTCACACTTGCCGTTTAATGGCACAACGTTGTTCCAAATTCCGCTGTTCCATTTTGCGTGACGCACAACCAAAAACACAACTTCGCTAATAGCAGTCACAAAAATCACGTAGTTAATGGAAGGAGTTGAAACTCGCACTGAGCTATGGGAGGGTACTGATACACGTGCTCTATCAAGGACAGCTGCGCAGCGTTGCCAGATCGCTTGCAGTATTGCCAGTCTCATTACTTTTCTGCCACACCTCGTATATATACATATATATATATATATATACTTATATATATATACTTATATACACATACATCCACATATATATACATATATACATATACATATCTACATATATATATATATATATATATACACACTCTTTGGGGTGCGAGCAACTGTTGCTGGGGGTGCAAGAATCCATCAAGAAAGAAAAATGAAAAACATTATTTGTAAAAAATCTTAATTTATTTATCCATTCCTAAACAATTAAATGGGCAGGCTATTTCGTATCAGTGCAATACGCTGCTTGTTAAAACGGATTACTCCCGCTCTTACGTGCAAGTCTGTGTGGATATTATGAACTATCGTATCTGTTTAAGTTCTATTTAAATTTTAAATAGAAGGAAGTTTTATTTAGGCGACAGAAATATCTTTGTTAGGAATGTAAGTTAAATGTAGGCATCATTGCATAAATTTTTCTTCACCATAGAATTGTAAAGAGTAAATTCGCCTTACATTTCAACCAAAGATATTTGTGTGGACTAAATAGAACTTGAAAAGATATATTTTTTCGAATGTGATCTCCCAATTTAGATTGAGTTGACGCGCACTACATCAAGCCCGCGTGCTATTGTGGTTTCGCCTGTGTGCCTCAATAAGTTACCCTCCCCTCGCTCTTACTTTTTTACCGTTCATCTAATGATTATACTGAGTATGGCTTTACCAAAACAATCATTGATGGCGAATAAAGTATCCATTATTCATTAAGCTTCAATTGGTGATCTGTCTTTCTGCGTTAACCACATATTTTTCATACGTCTCAAACCAAGGGGGTGCGAGGGTAAAATGAATCGGGAAGCACTGATATATATGTAGGTGTGTGTGTGTATATATATGTATGTATATATATATATATAGAAATAGTTTTACTGTGAAATAATGCAAAGTGTACGCGACACGTATTTCACCCTAATTTTGGGGTCATCAGGCGTACTCACTCAGTGCACCCCCTCTCGGGAATCGAAACTCTGCGTGTGGTTTGTCTATTTGAGAGTATGTAGATCGGAGAAGTAGTGTGTTAAAGAATTTATGAAAAAGAAAAGGGAACATTTTAAAAATAACATAACATGATTGTCAATATACAGTAATTGTTTTGTGAGTGTTATGAGTGTTGCTGTCATCAAGGATTTGATTATCATTATTTCTTTCAGTCAGGTTCGTATTTGTAGGATGTGTTTCATTCATCGATTCGTTTCTTATAATAAACAGCTCGTCTTCCTCTTTATCTGAGACGTGACACACTGCATGCACGGGTTTTTTTACACTGTCTTCCTTTAGCGGGACATTGACTTTTTCCACCGTGTGCTTTGTTTCCGCAGTAGCTGCACTTATGAATATGCTTGTATGTGTCACACGCTTCATATTTTTTTGCTGCCTTCTCAATTGTGTAATTCGGTTTTTGTTCAACACTCTTTGGAACTGTTGCTTTTTGTCTGTGCACTGCGTCAGTTCACATGAGCCGCTCGGTGTACATGCATCGAAGGTTCCCAGCTGTGCCGGTGCCATCTTGTGCGATGTCCACGGCTGTATTTAATGTTAGCTAAGACCCGGCACTTAAAACTTTCTCTCCCAGTTTCTCTGAGTTTGTGCCAAACACCACCCTGACCATCTCATCTTCGTCTGCATAAGCACAGTCCTCCACCCGTGAATATTTTTCAGCAGTCTTTCTATTAGATTGCCGCTGACGGACGGCCTTATATGGGCAGGCACTATATTATGTGGGAGGCATAACTCTGCCTCCCACGGCCATCGAGCAGAAGTCTATTATAGTATATGGACGAAAAAATAGGCTCCAGTTATGACCATTACGCATAGAATTTCGAAATGAAACCTCCCCCAACTTTTGTAAGTAAGTTGTAAGGAATGAGCCTGCCAAATTTCAGCCTTCTACCTACACGGGAAGTTGGAGAATTAGTGATGAGTCAGTGAGTGAGTCAGTGAGGGCTTTTCCTTTGAGCAAAATGCCAGTGTCTCAAAATGCTCAAAATGATGATGCCCTTGAATTAAAAACTCAAAAACATTAAAATACAATGATATAATAAAAATAACCAATTAATAACAACACAGAGAACAAATATAATAATGCAAGAACTTATGAATATGATTGAGTTTCTGACACATTCTTCTTATGTGGCGGTGTCTGTGAGCTTTTTCGTAACCAGTTTAGTTTCTTTCTACGTTCTCTCTCTCTTGGCTTCGTGTCTATCACTGCACTTCTCGGTTTTTGTGGTGTGCCTGAGTTTGTGTCCATGGAGGGGTTTACTCTCCCTAAACCTCCAGTGTTTGCTTTCCCATTTCTCTCAGGATCAGGTGGCTCTTCACCGTGACCATGTGCTATTTTGTCTGCTTTTATTTTCACATCCACTCATTTTGTTTTTCATTTACATGTTTCTGAAAATATTTAAATTATGAAAGATTCAGAGTGTTGTGGATTTCTGCATATGACAGCATGCATATATTCGTCTGAAATTGTCACAGATGGCCATTTTGCATAAAAGCACTAAAGGACATGCACAATTGCAGGAAAATATGTGTGTAGGAAATTCATCATTGGAATGAAGTACTAGGGTGTTTATTGGAATGAGAAATTCTCTGTTGTTAGAAAGAATTCTAAACAAAAAAATAATTACTTGCTTGCAGTTACTTCTCATTACAACACTGGTTGTTACTTTATTAGGTTCTTCAGTTTGAAACCCTTTTGATTTAGAAAACAGTAACAAATGCTAATAACGAGGTGTACACTGTATTTTTAGAATCTTAATCTCTTCTATTTGATAAAATGTAAAAACCCTTAATCTATCTACTGTCTTCTGTTGTTACTCATCAGTCACAGCACACTGTTGACATTTCTGTGACATAACACCCTGCGCATTTTGTTTTTATCTCCAGTTTAACTGGAGTTTTTTTATTATATTTCTGACCTTATCACTGGACTCATCTTTAAAGACTTTCATTATGATATTGTATGTGAGGATGTTACTCTTCTACTAATTATATGTTTTATAAGATCATATAGATACATTTATTTATTTATTTTTTGTTATTTATTCATTATTATTCTTGCCTAATCTTGTTAGTTTTTCCTTTGCTTGTAACTTTCTCCTTGACATCTGTAGAGCACATTGAGCTACATTCGTTGTATGAAAATGTGTTAGAGAAATAAATGTAGTTGTTTAACAGTCAGCCAGCATCACATGAAGTTAACCCTCCAATCTCTTCTTTTTTCTTAAAATACTGCTGGTTAATTAATTAATTCATTTGGTTTGTACCTTTCGTTACCTCTAGACTTTCTTACTATCTTCTGACCACTATCTAGCCAAGCCCTTCACTTTAGCGTTTTCTTTTTACCATTTTGGGTTCTGATGTTATGAAGTCCTTGTTGCTCTTGTCATCTGTTCTTCTGCAACCCTTGGGCCGGTAGACGGGGTAGTGTTGGTACATTCACTTCATTTTAACAGGCTGTCATGGCATCCAGTCAAGCGACAGTCATGTGTAGCAGCAGAATTGCCAACGACAGATCACATACCTCAGATTGAGATTAAAATGTTTACTGGAGCAAAGCTGGTGGCTTTGAGGGCTATAAAATCAGTGCGTATGAAGAGCACGCATGAGAAGGTGCCAAAGACCATGGGGTGCATTATTAATGGCACTGAGTCTTAAACAATAAGGCTACAGGCTCAGTACCTGCTTGTCACTGTGTGTCCCTGAGCAAGTCCATGTGAGGTTTGTTTTGAACTGAATAACTCATTCAGTTGTGCTGTCTTGTGTAAATTTAAACAGTATATCGTGAGCAATTCTAAATCTCTGCTTATGACTTACAGAATATCAAACTGCGATCAGTGAACTGCAGATGAAATGTTGTTGTTTCATTTCTGTACATTTGCACACACGACATCTGAACTCAGATATGCAGTCTGGTGGTTGTCAGTGGGCTGACAGAATAAAGAAAGACATAAAGACAGCAAGGATAAAGCTTTTACATATTTCAGTAATCATAGTTATGACCTCACCAAGCTAGAAAATATGAATATGTGCACACAATGGTTGCATTTTGTGAGGAGTTGTCAAATATGCCAGACTCACAAGAAAGCCCTAAGAAGAAAAACAGATGAAAATATTTGAAATAGCACATTTTACACAGCGTTGTGCTAGTTCAAATATATTTATATATGTATATATCTATAGGCTATGTCCCCATTAGGCTTTACATCAAAAATACACGCATGACTAGATTTCATACGTCACCGTCACAAGTTATGCAAAAAAATTATGGAAATAATATTTTATTAATAACCCAGTGAGGACAACTAACCTAATGGCAGCACCTAAAGCTGGCCCCGCCCCTTTCTGGGTGGGGCTATATAAAACTGGACAATAAGTCTGACTTTGAACCCGTAACCAGACCTGAAGTAAGCTCCATTGAGTTACCTGTGTCTCCCTAACCTGAAAAAACTTTATTTGTTGGGCTATTACACCGTCTTTTTTGTTTGTGCCGGTGCCCCAGCATCTTGTGATATTCTGTCGACTGGTCAAAGTATATAACAGAACAAAAATTTCCTAGAATTTCAGATAAGCTAGAAAATAAAAATAAAAGAAAGGAAACTACTTTAAATACTGTCAACATACAGCTAAGTAATTCATGAACTAAAAATTATATGACTTACCTTTAATAAAGACATAAAAGGTCTTGGAGGCAAAGTGAATAGAGGTCAGGAACCAAATGATCTTTAAGTATAAGATGGTTGAGAAGGACATTAAAGTCATTTGATGAAATCAAGAAATACAGGTGAAAGTATGCAGACACAATTGGTTGGTTGGCTTTTAAATTGGATTATTTGTTTATTTCTCTATTTTTTTCCTTCTGGCTTCACTTTTACATGTGTTTGTCACCTGAAATCTGTTCAAGGGAAAGAAGTGAATAAGCTACACTTACCTTTGTCTTTCTTTCTATTATTATTATTATTATTATTTTGTTCCTCCTAATGGTGACTTGCCTCTCACTGTAAGCTGCTCATATCAGTACAGAAGGACTATTAGTCCAGTGAGGTGCAACATGATGGGGTCTGATGTGATGTGATTTTTGATGGGATAGCTGATGAATCAATACATTTAGTCTCTAGATGTTGTAACTAGATAGATAGATAAATAAATAGTGTGGTCTATGACCGGCTTGTCAACCTGGCCAATACCCCCAGGCCGCCAGATGGAGCCCTCCCTGCAGCATGGAGGTGCCCCAAAAACCAGCAGGGAATCCTGGACAATGGAGTTTTCATCCACAGCCCTGTTGGAAAACACAGGGGCCGCTAGATGGAGCTGCAGGGAGGAGCAAAGAATATTATTTGCCCTACACCCCGGAAGTACGTCCGAATCACATGGACAAGGGGAATGACGTGCTTCCGGGGTAAAGAAAAAGAAGAGTTTTGATCTGACCCGGAAGTGCTAAGAAGTCACATGGACTGAGAGTTCAGAAGCACTTCCAGGTCACGGACTATAAAAGGACTGTGGCACCTCCCAGACGGCGAGCTGAGCTGGGTGGAAGGGTGGCAACGCGTCTGGGAGTGTGGAGAATTGTTTATTGTAGAGTATTGTGTTTATTAATGAGTATAGTGGAGAGGAGGGTGCTTTGTGCACTGTTGCATGAGAATAAAGTCATCTTTTGGACTTTTATCTGGTGTCTGGCATCTTGGACAAGGGTTCAAGGGAGCAATACTGCCCCCTATCTGTCACAATAAATAGATAGATACTTTATTAATCCCAAGGGGAAATTCACATACTCCAGCAGCAGCATACCGATAAAAACAATATTAAAGAGTGATAACAATGCAGGTAAAACAGACAATAACTTTGAATAATGTTAACGTTTACCCCGGGAATTTGAAGATTCGCATGGTGTGGGGGAGGAACGATCTCCTTAGTCTGTTAGTGGAGCAGGACGGTGACAGCAGTCTGTCCCTGAAGCTGCTCCTCTGTCTGGAGATGATCCTGTTTAGTGGATGCAGTGGATTCTTCATGATTGACAGGAGTTTGCTCAGCGCCTGTCGCTCTGCCACGGATGTCAAACTGTCCAGCTTCTAAACTATGAACAGAATAAATGCATGTTGTAACATACACAATTTTTGACATGGACTAGCGTCTACCTTACCTTGGTGACTATCTATAATCAATACTAGATATCGGTGTCCTCACTTTAACACGTTTGTCACTTTAAACCTGTACCTGTTGTTTATGTTAAATCAGCCATATACACCTTGACCTCAAAGTCTCCAGGTGTCAAATGTTTTGTTTTGTGCAAATGCTGAGTTTTCTTGAGGCTAAAGCAAAGTAAGAATCATAAAACCAAATGGTGGGCAGTTATTAACAACAATATTTGTTTCATTGTGATTTGTGTTTCCCAGTGAAATGTGCAGAGAATGCTGGGAATTTTGTGTGGGCCCTGCAAACCTCTGCAATGGGGGATTTTGCTGTGGGAAGCGAACTACAGACTGAATGAGAGATTTCTTTCCAGACAAGGAAAAAAAAATGTGGCTTTTGGGTTACAGACTTTGGTTGTTACTTAGCGTATACTCTTAATTAATTTACAGAATTACAAATGGACTGGATTCAATTCCACAAGGAAAGCAAAATCAGTGAATGTACTGCTGCTTTGTATAATTACCAAATCCAGCAGCCCCCGTCCCCATCTCAGTTTGCGAAGTCAGGAGGTAATGAGCCAGCACTGCTGAAACACTGGGAGACAGCGTTTAGTGCGTAAACAGGGCCGTCTGTCACCGCAGAGCAGAATGGCAGTCTTCTGCCTCATCAAAAGTCACTTCTTCTTATTTACTTTGGACTTACAGAGAAGTCTGACATTGATATGCATTTACAGGATTGGACTTAAAACATCATCCCATCCAGACACAGAACCTACCATTATTTTCCCAGGGCAGACATGCATGGATTATGAGTCTGACTAGGGAGAAGCAGCCATGTGCTAACGGATGAATGGTTTCTATAGTGTGGCACAGTAAGAGGGAAAGTCTCTGTTAATGCGATAACCTTGTCTTTGTCTTTTGCAGTATGAGCAGCACATATCTTAAGTGATATTTGAGGCCACTAAAGAAAGCTGGTTCAGGATTACCTGACTATTACTGCTGGGGTTCCCAAAAGTGATAAACAACAGAATATAAGTTTAAAAAATCACTTTTTTTTTAACACAACACTTGGAACTGTTGATTTTGATGTTGATATCAGCTGACTTTTTCAACTGGTTACTTTACAGAATTTTCTAGACCTCGGGAATTATGGGTAGCCACCTGTGTTCTGCAAATGTAAAAGGCATGGCATCACAACTCGCCTGCACCATACCACTCCAGATCATCTACTCAAGCTCAGTGTACATGTTAAGGGGAAATGAAAGCTGCAAACAGTGTTGTTTTTTTAAGCTGACTGTATAAGCCAAGATATGGACTGCTAAGTACCATGTAGGTGGCACCAAAAGATACATAAATACAACAAAAGTAGTAAATTCAGAGTTTCAACCTGTCAAAATTTTTTGAGATCTACATAAATAAATATGAATGTGCTCATTCAGTGTTTTATTACTGCCTTATTGTGTTATGCTGCCTAGAGAGACCAACTTCTCATCATCTTCATCAGCAGCAGCTCTTTCATTCTGCTGTTCTCATGAGGGTGAAAGATCATGGATCCTTGTTCTTTTAGTTTAAAGTTGGTGTAAGAAGTCACAACAGTGGTTTTCTTTGGCTATCTCTCTATGGAGGATCCAGCTCATTTAGCAGAGTCAAAACCTTTTTGAAAATGTTTGCCCAACACTAAAGTACCTTTACACATCTGCAAGCCCTCACACAAACATAGCAAGGCGGCTTCTACGTTGGCACTCGTGTCCTATTCTGGCGACAATCACTATCGTCATGGCTCGTTCTCTTAGCTCAAGTGTTTTTTCTGATTAATGAACTCTTTTGTAGTTTATCATCTATTCTTTAATAGACTTTGCTCTTACTGTTTGTTTACTGTGGTGTTATATATTTATTACATTTCAATATTGTATTACATTAAGATTCTATGTATTAGCTTTCCTTGATTTTTGCCCACTTTGCCCATGTGGAGCCTAAGCCACCTGATTATTTAGTAGAAGTGTTTAAGCTCAAGCTGCTGATGAATTCATAGTTTTGGTGCTCTGTTTATGGATTTTGTTCTTTATTTTTGGATTTTTTGGTTTTGACCCCTAGTTTACCATAAGGTACTCTATTATGTTGCCTTCGATTTTGCCATTTTGGCAAAGCCTGTTTTGTTCTGTTATGCCCTGCATTGGTTTTAATTGCTCTCTTTGAATTCTTCCATAAATTCTCTACATATAAGGAATTGTTATTACAATGCTGTCTATCTCTGAATAATTAAGAAGAGTAAATAGACAAGATGATACTAAAAGCACCCAGCATTGTGATCAAAAAAGGCAGGCAGAGGTCATAACCGTAAAGATAAAAAATTTGGGATACCAAGACCAGAAGACAAAGCAAAAGACCAAAGGAGTTCAAATCCTGACATGAGGGCCTACTCTACTACTGTACTTCTAAAGTCCTTGAGAGTTTTGTTACGTGAATCCACAGAAGGATAGTGAGGGAAACGAGTGCCGCCATATCCTGTAATGTCAACAGGGTGTCACATAAACAAGAAAATAAAATTATTTCAATTCAAATTCGAATCATAAAAATTGAATCCTCAACGTAAAAAACTATAATCTGACTAAAATGATACTTATAAAAAGCTCAAATAATAATCTTTTAACCAGAGTTTTGAGGTGTAAAGTTTACTCTCTCTTCCTTAACAGACCTTTATGAGACACTGAGGTTTAAAAGCTTCAGTAGGCCTAAAGCCTGCACTTAAGAGTTGGGTGCTAGTTTGCTAGTTTGGGTGAGACATGTTCACTGCATCCAAACCTTCAAGGTGGGCAGCTCTGCGTTTTGTGTTTGTGTTTAAGACCTGCACCCATTTTTAAACTTATTGCTGCAGGGAAGTTGACTGCTGTTGCACTCATCCCCATTCTTTACAAAACAAAGATAGACAGAATTCTAGCTTAAGGATTTAGCTCGACTTAACAACTTCTCAGTAGCAGGCGGAAAGGGTGGTCTGCCCTGGGCGGCACATTTTTGGGGGCAGCATTATTGGATTGGTACAATTCATGTGTAAGCAGCAGGGTTCGGAAAATATCACTCATGAATGAAAAAAGTTAAATTCTCAGATTTTTATCCACAAATGCTTCAAAAATAATTTTCAGACTATCTTTCTGTCCTATCCTTCTATATAAAAGCGGTCGGGATTGTCCTTCCGTCCCATGAGTGCTATGCAGGCGTGGAGTTTCACACATGCCCCGTCCATTTTGCAATGCATCATGGGATTTGTAGTTTTGTTTTTCCAGGTAAAAGTTGATTTTCTACTCCAGACTGTGCGATATCTTCTTCTTCTTTCTTACTATATAAAAGCGGTCGGGATTGTCCTTCCGTCCCGTGAGTGGAAAGTGTAGCGGTATTCCGCTTATCACAGACTTACTACTTGCAGCTTGCGGTCGAAGCGACATGATGTGAGCAGAGTTCTGGTGCTCCCATCGTTCCCTTGCTTTTGTCCGCGCTGCGCTGGAAAAATAGACACAATTATGTCTCTGGAAATAATTAATGTTGATGGAGTACAAATGCCTCACCGCGTAGTAAATATCAGGGGGGTTCAAAAGGGCGACCTCAATATAGAAAAAAAGTTTACATTTCATCACAAAAATAACAGAAACTACGAGTATTAAAGTAATACCGCTCAAATGCAATATAACCAAATTAATGAGTTTGTATAAAATATCAAATTGATCTACATATTGAATTGCCTTAAGAAGTGGTCAACTTAAAAGTCGGTCGCCTTTAAAAGGCGGGTCAGCCTAGTGAGGCAATAACAAAAATAAACATAAACATTACACCGATAATAATTTCTAGGAAGATGAAGAACTAATTTACAATTTAGAATTTCATTTCGTTATCAATCTGAATGCGTTCTTGCTCTGCAGAGAAAACATCCCCAGCTATAACTTGTATACTACACTGGTTCTGGTTTTCACAGCGTAATTATATTAAGCTAATAATCAGAACACGGCTTATCAGTGTGTTTATACTATATTCTTGTATAGTTGATGCTTATAAATAATTATATGTGAAAAATTCTTGCAGTTTTTCTATATATGAATAAATATATGCAAAATGTATCTTATTTTTTTCTATATGTAATTTTAATTTTCTATTTAAATAGGTTAACATATTTAGATATGTTGGAGGGCAGCAAATTGAAGCACCACCCCACCCCGAGTGGCACGAACTCTAGCTACGCCACTGCAACTTCTTCCCTTCTCCTGGTTCCTTAATAAAAATCAGTTGCTTCATCCATCAGGAATAACAGCAGGCAACCTATAAAGACATTCTGGTGTCTCCACAAGGGATATACTGTATGTGCATACTTATGTTTAACAGGGATGAATGGCTGTATGTACTTTAATTATTATTGGTTAAATAATAATAATAATAATAATAATAATAATGAAATCAGTAGTCCCATTGGTATGTCCATTACCTCTTCCTCTGTTTGGTGCCTTGATATTCGCTCCCTTCCATGTCTCCAGCTTCACTCCAAGAACGATGTGGTCGACCCTCTCTTTATCAAGTTCATCATTAAACATCTTTTAAACTTTTATGTGCATTTGTCTTTTGTATCTCTTTTTCTACAACAAGCTTTATGTGACAACATTGCACCACCTTCCTCTACAACCTAAAACTCTTCTAAGTAGGTTAGGAACATGAATGTATTGATCAATCTTACCTTCAATGTACTATCAACACAAATAGTTCAATTCTTAGGGATGTGGATTTTAAAAAATAGCAGATGCAGATGCTGAAGAATTTCCACATTTTCTAAATACCTGTGAAGAATAAGACCTCTACACGTTTCCAGTTAATTGTAGTTTAATCGAGTGTGGCTTCAACTACTTAAAATAATGTAAATAGGATTATATTTACATCATATATCTTGTGCACCATTATATCACCCTGCATTATTATCACTGTATTAGCACACTAACCCAACTTTTAAAGAAGAAGATAAAATATTTTGACATAAAGAAATAAATATGATACAAAATATTCACATCTCTAATCTAAACATCTTTACATTTTTTAATACTAGGGGGCTCTGCCCCCTGCTTGCTTCACTCGCCCACTCCCGGGTTTGGTTAACCAGATATACAATTTAGAGATTGTTATTTTCATTAGAATTGTTACATATGCATTATTTTCACTTTTACTTTAAAACTTCAGTAAAAACAATATTTGGAATTAAGTTTTCTTCAAGATCGCATTGAATTTTGATTCCGCTTTTGGATTTACATCGTGACAATGCAACGTATAACTGCCTGTGAGTGAATATCGTTTCTTTCTCTCTAATAAATAAACCGACCTTTTCGAATGTTTGTCCATGCTCTTTCTTCTTCAATTAGTTGTTGACGTGTTATCTAGAATGTATAAAATTATTGTCCTGATAAAATTTATAAGAGCTGAGAGCACAGGAAGTGTGTCTGACAAAAGTATCCACATGACTGTTGTTAGATGACAGCAGTGTTGTTTGAAAATGGGTGTGACCTGAAAGAATATAATGGCAAGAGTCTCCATCTTGCAGGACTTCATTCCAAAAGGTCTCTCTGAAAGTCACTCAGTTTTTATGGCTGGCCTGCTTTTGGCAGATTTACAGCTGTGCCATTCTTTTTTAGGTTCTTCATGACCAATTTAACTGGACTCCATGGGCTATTCAATTACTTTTTTTACTTGTCTCCATCTCCTTCCTTGTGGTTTTCAGTCACCTTTTTAATGAGTTGCTTGGAGTGTTCTTTTTTCTTTATTGCGTAGGTTAGGCCACCATACTGACTCACCACCAGTTGGACCTTCCAGTTACAGGTACATTTAGACTACAACCACTGCCTGTTTGAAGTTGGGTGATACTCATTGCCTCTTTTTCAGTTTTAACATAGAGTACTGGCATCCTTCATTAGCGAACAGCTAAGTACTGGCATCTTGTGGTGATGCAGGTTCAGCTCCATGCTCCCATCTCTCTTTTGGGAGCCTCTTGAAACCGACACCTGATTTTAACTCCAAAATCCGTACTAACCCCTACTTTCTCTTCTGTTCTTTTTCCGGTTTTCTGTGGTGGCGATCTGCGCCACCACCTAATCAAAGCACCATGATGTCAGTACATTGATGGATTAAAGGCCAGAAGTCCACATGACGATCATCATCAATTTCTTCCATGTGAACCCTAATTTTAATCATTTATTTTGTCTTTTTTCTCTTTCTTCATCATGTAAAGCACTTTGAGATACATTATTTGTATGAAATAAATGTTGCTGTTGTTGACACCATTAGTAATGTAACCAGATGAGCTGGACAATGAGGACACCAAACAAAGCAAGGGGAAGGTGCAAAGTGCAAACAGTGCTTTTATTAAAAACAGTGAAAACCAAAACAGTATCTAAATAAAGTGCAGTGCTCAAGTCAATAAATAAATAAATAATCCATAAAACCAGGGTGAAATGTGGAGGTTAAAAAAATCCAATAAATAAATCCATTAAAACGAGGTTAAAACAACAATGGCTGGACGCAGTCCTTTAAAAAACCCAGTGCCTTCTTTAGCTGGCGTTTCCCCTGCTTCTCCCATCCAGGCCCTGCACCAGGGGAGTCGTCCTACCTTCAGCTGACCTTCCCCTGCTGATCTGGTAGCTTTCCGAGCCCTGGCTTCGTATGGCTCCCTCCAGACCAAGACTCGGGTTCCCCAGCGACCAGGGCATTCACGCTGGGGCTTCAACCTCCAAAGCCTCCCGACTACTGCTGCCTTCTGTGGCCTTATGTAGCAAGCCGTCCTCAATCGTGGTCACTCCTGCTCCTCTGCAAAACTCAGCAGGAGTGACCCAATCCATCTTCCCCCGGTGCCAACCAAACCCCCCGCAAAGGCTCACTCACTTCTCCCAGCGGCCTGTCTTTCTTATAGCGAGCCTGCTCTCGCTCGCTCCTACACCAGCTTCTTCGCCTCCTGCCTTCCTCCGTCTGTCTTTCTTTTCCCCTCATCTGCACTCGCACTTCTCCTATTTATAATGGGGATGTGGCACAGGTGCGTCGACTAGCATCTTTATTGGGAACACAAAACCCACACCACATTGATCAAATGTTCAAGTATTGCAGTGTTCGAATGTCACTGTATTGCAATAAACAGAGTTCTGCCAGTAATTTGCTTCCACTTCAAGCAGTGACTACAATCAACTGAATCCCCAGACATGTGATCTCCATTGAACTAGTTCTGCAACTTCTAAAATCAATTCTCTCCACCAGTGATGATTCAGGTTTATCATATCAGCGTTCTGCCAAAACAGAATGATTTTTATTTTGGGATCAGAAGAATAAAAAGAAGCAAAATGTACTACACGCTTGGGCCAAAACCATATGATACAAAGCAATCTTTTGCCAAGCCAGAAATGTGAGACAAGAATCAGAAATATAAGCCAGAACACCAAGACCGTAAATACAGAGAAGAGTACGTCAAATCTTTACTTTTATCCAAACACGGATATAAAATAGTGCATAGTAAGACCTTTTATAAGGTTGCACTGATAACGCCACACAAGCACTCTCCTTGGGACTTCTGGGAGGTTGCCTCAGAGCTGTTTGCAAGAAAAATCACCAAGATTGGTCTGTACATCATTAATCAAAATGACGCTGCAATAAGACTTCAAAAAAATTACACCATAGTCAGGAACCAAGATAGGACAAAAAAATGTTTGATTCATATTTTCTCAACCTCAGAAACCCCATTATAGTCATCAAAAGTGCAAAATCTCTCTCTATATAAAATCCAACGTCTGTTTGTCTTTCTGTCTGTCTGTATGTCTGTCCGCTTTTCATGAGAGTACTGCTTAACGGATTTAGATTGTTTTTTTTTCTATAATTTGCTTGAACATTCCAGTTGATTCTGCGAGTTCTCTCATCCCGCAAAGTACCATAGTTGGCTTGCAGGAGTGATTTATTTGCACTAATCCAAGAGAGAGGAAGTGTGACATCAGGAGTGGTGAGCCGGGTGGAGCCCTCCTCACTCATGCGCCAGCCTCCAGACCTTCCCTCCACTTAGCTGGCCTTACCTGTTTATTTATTGACTTTAAAAGTTTGTCCTGTTTCACTACTATGCAGGCGGAGCAGCCTAGGACAGCTAGTACTTAATAAATACTGGTCAGAATCCTTTAAAATTAAGTGCTGAAAATGATAATTTATTATAACAGGGATTTCATTATAATAGAACTGGAATATAACACAGTCTTGTGGCACATACAGCTGAGAAACCGTAGAATGGTAAGCTCAACGGCAGCGTTTATTTTCTTCTTGCTGTCATTAATGGAAGTAAGAATTTCAAACTTTTTCTGTAATGTAAATTGTCTTAGTTACATAAGCGGTGCTCCTCTGTGTCCATATTGTGCAGTCGGGATTATTAGGCTTCGAGGTCCAGGAGGAGTGGAGTCTGGAGGTCCCGCACACACCCTTTTAGTTACCAAAAAGCTGCCTTTTGGTATACATAACACAAACTTTCTGGAGTGAATGCCGCTTGAGTTACCTAAAAGTCACTCCTCGGTGTCCAGAGTGTATCCCTTGACTTTCAAAAACGGTGAACTTCAGGTGACATCACCTAATGATTTGACCATTTCTCTCAGGCTGCTGGCTGTTCTTTTGTAAATCACCCATTTTTTTAATCTGGAAAAGTTTTACATAAAAAGATCATGATAAATAGTTTGATGAAATTCAAATTTGTAAGTAAGAATCGGATGTATAAAATTGCAAGCACAAGATTCAATGATGCACTCAAATGCAAAATCCTTTTTTAAAAAAATATGGTGTACAGTTGTTTATAGAGTAAAATCTTGGCGAATTTATGAAACACATTGAAAACTTTTTGAATATTATAAACATCAGGGAAGCTCAATGGCCAGAAATTTTGCTGAAGGGCGAGCCAAAAATTAATCCTCAATCTGAAAAATGTGCTGATTGAAGTCAAACCATACCTTGAGAAACCTGGGAATTAGCGACAGAGTCGAGTGGCAATGAACTTCCAAAGCACCGCAAGATCAGCTTAAGTCAAATCTGATTGACCAGCACCCCACCCCTAGATATGCCCACAATGTCTCTGGTCCACAGTAACCCTTCTTGAGCTCTGCAGTTTCAGGCGTATGACGACTATCGAGTAAACCAAGTAACATAAACGTGCAATCTACCTGCCTGTTCAGTGGAGCCCCAGAATCGTGATTTGTAGGCCAGGTACAGAAGAAACATGCCCATTTTGCTGCTTTGTTATGAAAAATATCTTTGCTGTACTGTATTGTTTTAGATAAAACGGACTTCACTGTAATTAGGTTTTATTTAATATTACTTGTATAGGAAATTGACCAGGACCAAAAAATTAAATTCATTAAAAGCAGCATTTTGTTAAAATGGAGTTCATTCTAACAGAATTTGATCTTTACCCTAATCATAATAATTAGAGAGTGAATGTTTAGTAAGTGACTGATTATGTTGTGTTTTTATATTTGTATTTCTTTTAGACCACTTTGCAGAGATCTGTTTTTATGTTGTCATTGAAAAGTCTTTTTCTGTTGATCAGTGTCAAAAAAGCCAAATTAAATCCATTGGGATTCAACGTTGTGTAACAATAAAACGTGAAAACTTCGAAGGGAGATGAATACATTTTATAGGCACTGCATTTCATGTTGTTTTTGTGTACGGCATTATGTCACGTATGTTGATGCATGCTGGCTTGTTATTTAGTCAGTCATTGTCTAACCCATTTAGTCCTGAACAGGGTGGTGGAGGGTACTGGAGCCTATCACATCTAACACAGGGCACATAGCCGGAACAAATCCTGGACAGGTCGCCACACATACACATAAACCACACCCAAAGGGCCAATTTAGTAATGTCAATCCAGAAATCCTGCATGGACTGTGGGAGTAAACCCATGCAGACATGAGGAGAACATACAAACTCCACACAGGGAAGATCCTAGACGTGAACTCTAGTCTCCTTACTACAAGATAGCAGCAGTACCAGTGCACTATCATGCTGCCTTGGTTTACTACTTATTTGAATGATATTTCCAAATAGGTAAACTATAAGGCATTATATATATTATATATTGTGAAGGACGGCCGGCGTTTCAGTCTGGCTGGGACGTCCCTCAACAGAGAAAAGAAAGAAGAGCAGCCTTTTCAGGGCACTGCATCCCCCGGGACGCCACATGGCAGCTCCCCTGGACAGAAATGGTTCCCCGGATTCCCTCAGGGCAGCATGGGACATGGAGTCGATTTCTTCAGCCCTGTTGGATGCCGGGGGTGCCGCCAAGGAGAGCTCATCGAGAACCTGGGGACTGTTATTGCTACACCAACCCAGAAGTACTTCGAAGTCACAAGGACGGAAGCCCGCAGTACTTCCGGGATATTTAAGGAAGGAGGATGTGGCATTTGACCCAGAGAACAAATACTTCCAGGTATTGAACTATTTTAAGGATGATGGGAAACCCAGCAGTTGGAGCCGGAGTTGGGAGGGAGTGTGACAGAGCTGCTGGTAGTGGAGGATTTGTTATTTGTATTATTTATCATTGATTTATTAGAGAATTGTAGAGTGTGCGGTGCTTTCTGCACTATTATTGAAGAATATTATTAAAGAAATTATTCTTGGTGTTTTAAACGTGTCTTAGACATCTGTCTGGTGGGTTCAACGGGGCAACAGTGACCCCTAGCGTCCACAATATATATGATATAATATATATGTATATACTGTATATAATGTCACACACGTAAACATGGGGGACAGTTTACAGGCTCAAATAATGTTGTTTGTCAGCCAGACTGGGTGTTGGCGCTCTCACCTGATCCTCTCTCTTCTTATTCCTCTACAGCCCAGCCGAAGACCCTGCTCTTAATGACATCACAAATGATCCGCCCACTGTTGGCATCATGTCTGGCCAACCCTGATGACATAATTTCCGCTATACAGAATTCCCTTTCCTGCCACATCATTTCCTGTTCCGGCTGTCCTGTCCACCTCTTCCTCCTACCCACCATATTTATAGAGCAGTCTCAATCTGTTAGTCAGTTCAGTTGTGAACTCCGCTCTTGTAAAGACGTGTTTCTTTTCATTTGTTGATTTTTTTAGTATATGGGGTGGCCATCCCCAAACCTTTTTCTATCTGCTGCCTGATTTTTTATCACAATATATGCATAAATTGAAGTGAATTTAACAGTTTCCATATTTACCTTCCCTTTATTTTAATATAGTTCTCTTAAAGCACTCACACATATTTTCAGTACAACTATAATCCCCTAACTCTGATTTACTAAATTACACGACATTTGTATACATATATGCATGAATTAAGTTAAACACACAGTGATCCAGAATGAAAACCTATGATTATCACAGACAGCATCCGAGGACAGAGGAAGGGAATACAAAACCTCCACTGAATCGAGAAAATAAACCTATAACAATAAAATGTGAAACCTTCCAAGTATAGGAATCCTTTTTATAGGCACTCTATAAACATGTATACAGTATGTGATGTGGAGCAGAGATAACATTTGTGACTAATTAGGAAAATGTGAAAGATGCTAAATCCTGATATTTGCTAAAATGCAAATTTGTGTAATGCATTAATGTTAAGCACGGCCCAGTGAGGTGAATGATTTGTCGATGATGACTCCTAACGTATAGGAGGTGCTGCTCTTCAAGGCTAAGTGTAAGATTTTACAATTCACAAAAGACGATTGCAGTCTTTATTTCAACAGTAGCACATAAAAATATGAAATATGTTCTATTTACCCATTCTTAACAGACATTTTTCTCTGATGAAGTATTGCCATTGGCATTCAATACAAATATGTTGCAGAGGCGCACTTACAGATTCAGCTCTGCATCCCAATAAATCCCTTGTTATATAAAAAAGAGCTTTCTTAATAATCTTATGGGGTGAAATACAAACATAGAAATATTCACTACAGTCAACCTGCTGCCATCAAAAAAGGAGTGGAATCACTACATGTACAATGATTGCCTGTTTGTAATAAAAGCCTATTGATCTGTGCAAACAGCTGGGTTCTGTGGTTCAAAAAACCAAGCTGACACGTGTAAATAAAGGAAAGCCTGTGTTCTTTAGCCAGAAGCTCCCAGATAGCAGCATACTGTTCATTTTTGCTGTGCATTTCTTAGAGGTAAATGTTGGCTTTTTTAACCACTTATAGCACCTTACTTCATAAGAGTTTTGGAGAAGCACAGCCCTAAGAAGAATTAAGGGTTTAAAAGAACTCTGTGTATGAATGAATCCATTTGTGTTTCTTTTCATAGTGCTTTTACTGAAGAGGTTGGTTCAAAACAATAAACAGTCAACAGGAACAAAATATATAATACATTTGCATTGTATATGGAATACTGGATTCAAAGTAATAGTGAAATAAACTAAGATGTTAAAGAGTATCTTAACATATTAGGAGTGCTGGCCTTTATATACTTACACTCCAGGATGCTGGCCTTAGACGCACAGTTTCAAAGACAAAGCCATGTCTGAAACTGACAAATAAAACAGAAAAAGTTAAAATGGGCAAAGGTATGGAATTATCCAGAAATCTATTGTACAACATCTGTGTTCTTTTGTCCATTTTTTGTTTTACTGTTGCAGGTAACCCTGGTATTTTGGTGTGTCCCATTTAATTAAGCAGATTTTTTTTTTTCATGGATCACATTAAGCAATATCATAAGCGTCCATAATTCTATCACAAGCTTTTTTATCTCCACTGTCCATAAAAAATGAGATTAAAAATAAAAAAAATATGGGGTAAGCAATATATAAGGCAAATGTTATTTTCACAGATCACACAGTGCCACTACCATCATTATGTTACAGTGTCGGTGAGATGTTTTTACTGTGAAAGGCCGAGTTTGCTTACACGGGACATCATGAGACAAGTGGCATCTTAAAGGTTCCACTTTTGCGTCATCTATCCATAGACTATTTACCCAAAAAAAAAACCTGGGGATCATTCAGATACTTCAGGGCAAATGTCAGATGAGCATTTATGTTCTTCTTGGTTTGCTCTGGTGTCTGTCTTACTAATCATCAATGAAGCCCTTTTTAGACCAGCATTTGTCTGATTATGGAGAGCTTTGCTTAGGCTAGAGAAGCCAGCAGTCCATTGAATATTTTTAGGATTCTTTGGATGATTTATGCCGTGCCCTTGGTGTAATTTTGGCAGGCAGGCCACTCCTGATTCATGACTAATTCAAATGTTTAGCATTTGAAGACTATGGTTCACCCCCTGGAGTCCCAGACCATTAAAGATGGCGTTGTGGCTTTTTTCCAGACTGATGGATATCAACAGTTTTTTCCGATCTATTTAAGAAGTTCCATTGTTCATGGCACAAAGTGCTTGTTAAAATTTTCTGGTGATTTGAATATTTCTTTTAATGGAGTTGATTGATCTGAGGCAGTTACTTTTTCACAGTGTCACCTGGATATCTTTGTTCAATACATACACACGATAAGTTACCGAAAAAGGTGGCCTTTACCTAAGATTGGCGTTTCATTGAAGACCAAAAACATTTTTCTTAAGTGCCTTCATAACAGGAAGAATGGGGGTAGCAAAGAAGCAAAAAGAAGATGGGGCATATGTTATTAAAGGATGATTCTACTTTAAGATCAATGTAGATAAGCAGCTGTGAGGAGATTTTATGCCCTCAGTGTTTAACATGAGAACCCCTAATTATTGTATGTCAAATAACGGTCAACACCCACTAGAGGACTGTCACAATGCTGGAGATGGACTCAGGAGAACCACAAGGAGAGTCTTGAGGATGAACTCTGTTTGTGGGGTTTTCAGGAAGTAAGTACTCAAAAGGCAGTCAACTAACAGAGAAATGAACAGCCATGGACAGGAGCTTGGGGCTTTCCTTCAAAGCATCAGATGGCTGACATGTATTAGTGCAGCCCTGCGCCCTGTTATCTGGAACATGCAAGGTTACCGTATGAGTGCCAGGAGACCCTGGGCCTTCCGAGAGATAGAAACCTTTGTGGGAAGGTTACAGGACTTTCTGGACCTGCTCCTGACCCCATAAGTAGTTCTGGGAATTGCCCACAAAATTACTCAAAGATGTAAATCTGTAAATCCACCTTGATGCCAGAAGAGGTTAAGTTTAAGCATTGGAAGAATAGTTGGGCAAGGGTTCAAACCAGCCCAGAGAAATGAGTAAAGAATGTTTGCATTTGAACAGAGCAGCATATAAGGTGCTGCGTGCCACCAGAGGGTGTACTGCCACCCTAACCCAGTCACAGACAGGCAGGAGACAGGTTTTACCACACTATACACGTTTATTTACAGCTTTGACGTGCCCAAAATACCAGTCAACACACCAATACCATTCAGTCCCTTCTTGCCGCCAGTCCGTTTCCCTCCACTCCTCTTCAGGCTTTGTCCTCTCCTCCCGACTCTGGCCAACTTATGGAGTGAGGTGGCTCCTTTTTATAGGGCACCTGGATGGACGACAGGTGCCTAACAAGCTTCTTCCGGCCACACTTCTGGGTGACCAAATAAGGCCCTGGAATGGTCCATGCACCCCCTGGTGGTGGCCATGGGTTCCAACAGGATTGAGCTCCCATGCTCATAACCTTTGTCCCCATTGGAAACCAAGGGGGCTGCCCTCTATCGATGTGGGGTAAACACTGTCCTGATAATACTCTCTCCCCCGGTCGTTCCAGACACTGAGCGTCCTGTGGCCACCCGCCACAGTGTTTAGTTACAGCAAGTTTATCATGCATTCTTTTCAATAGTCAGGGACAAAGCTGGCAAGAATCTTCAAAAGTCAGAGTTCAAATAAGACGGCACAGAAAAGGAAAGCAAAGATGTGAGAAAGGAACAGCTATGCTTTGAAGAGTGTACCTCTGTACGTCAATGTGGGCGAAAAGCAACCAGAAGAAGGCATCAGTGGAAGAGGAAAACCATGACAAACTGGTAGAAGATCCACAAAAATCTTCCAGTATACCAGGAAAAGCACATGGTCCCTGAATGGTAGTGATGGGATGGAGCTGCATGTATGATGGAACGGGAAGTCCCAAATGTACTGTATATTCCAGGCCAGATCCTTTCAATGCACAGCAGGGGTGAAGGGTAAGGGGTCTAAGGTTCGGTTTATAGAATCTGAGTTTTCACAGATCTACCTCTCATCTAGAAAGACATGAGGCTGTTTAGCCTGACCGATGTGCCAGATTGGGCTTTAAGTGATGACCCTTATTAGAGAATCTTCACATCGGGAGTTGGGAGGTGTGTTGGAGTAACTAGTAAAATGTGAGACAGGTTGTATAATTGTATGCTTTGCGCATATGGAGCTCGAAACCAATCAAAATTTAACTTAGGAGCTCCACCCACCTGTCTTTTGCTAGAAATGTCTGGAAACAAAGACTTTCTCAGTGTTTCCTCTGGCAGATACCAAGAATTATCTTCCCTCAGTGCAATAGTGAAAACAAAAAGGAATAATAATAAAAAGGAAAAATCAAGCACCAAAATATAACAATACATACAAATAAAATGTATATTGTATACAAATATATAATACTAGCAAAATACCCACGCTTCGCAGCGGCGAAGTACTGCCCTAAAAGTTTTATTAAGAAGAAAATTAAACCGTTTTAAACTGAGAGAAAATATACCAATAATTATTTGTTAAGGATCTCTTTGTATACCACATTGTGAGTTCGGCCCTCTGGATGTAATATGACCAAGCTGTGCGCTAAGCTTACTCTTGAGCATGTAACGTACAGTTGGCCATGTGAAAAGCAATCTTGTCTCAAATCTCACAGCTTGGATTGCTGCTGTCATAATCGGTTTTAGTTTCATGGTTTGTTTCAATTACGACAGTATTTGTAGGACTTGTGTCGATGTGACATTCAGCTTCTGTCAATCGCTGTAAGTATACAATTGGTTTCATCGATAACTTCACATCCAGCTTTTGAGAGTTTAAACATTCATAAACATCAAAGTGTCCACTACTGAAATCGTCACCTGTGAATCTAAGATGTTTAAGAGGCATTGGCGGTTGTCCAAAGGTGTAAAATATTTGGCCATTTCGGTACACTTGAAAGCGATAACCAAACAATTCAGCGGCAGCCATCAACTCACATGCAGATGCATAGCTGAAGGGCTTAAGCATTTCACTCTTCTAGTGCTCCTGTGTAGTATAATTATCTCCTGTACCGTCATCAGTCCACACCTTGAACCTGTCCCAGTCATTCAATACATAAGACACAATGTTCCTCCGAATATCAAGAGTGAGCCTGATATGGCCATGCAATATGTAACACAGAGAATGGAAAAGGTAGGTGCCATCTCCAGGCATGGAAACCACTCGGTAAGTGACAGTTGTTTGATCGATGGTGATCACCTCAATAGACATGTTAATGGGGGTACGGTTGGAATGATAAAGGAAATGGGTACCTGAACAATGTAAAGTAAGTCTAAAATACCTACACAAGAACTATAATCGTAATATATGAACAATAAAACAGCGGAGAAGCTGTGGATTAAATAAAAAGGCTGTAGTTATCAGCAGGGAGACGTGAATCCCGTGGCGAAGCAACGAAGGGAATGTAGAGACTGGAGCGACGGACGACCTTATATAGGAAGCCAGCCAACAACGTGGGAGGCGTTGGGATGGGGGACCCAACGCTGCCTCACACGGTGACCGAGCTGCAGGCTATGGACGTATATATGTACGTAAGTAGGATTCAGTTAGCGTTGGGAACCCACGTACAAATTTCTTGAAGATGGGCCCATAAGTAACAAAGACTGTTGAAAAGTTCAATATGGCGGCCGACAGTGGCATCATACCACCGAAATAAGTACCAAATTTCAGCCTTCTACCTACATGGGAAGTTGGAGAATTAGTGACGTTGGAAAATTCAATATGGCAGCTGACAGTGGCGTCATGCCACTGAAAAAGGTACGTACATTGGTTTTGTTTAGCGCAGGGAAGCCGCCTACCAAATTTCGTGAAAATGGGGCCATAAATAAGAAAGTCCAACATGGCGGACGTTGTTGACCTTTATCGACCGTTACGTGTAGAGTTTCGAAATGAAACCTGCTTAACTTTTGTAAGTAAGCTGTAAGGAATAAGCCTGCCAAATTTCAACCTTCTACCTACACGGGAAGTATGGAGAATTAGTGACGTTTGGAAAATTAAATATGGCGGCCGACAGTGGCGTCATACCACCGAAATAAGTACGTACAACGGTTTTGGTTAGCGCAGGGAAGCCACCTACCAAATTTCGTGAAGATGGGGCCAGCCTTCTACCTACACGGGAAGTTGGAAAATTAGTGACGTTGGAAAATTCAATATGGCGGCCGACAGTGGCGTCATAACATCGAAATAAGTACGTACATCGGTTTCGGTTAGCGCAGGGAAGCCGACTACCAAATTTTGTGAAGATGGGGCCATAAATAAGAAAGTTCAACATGGCAGACGTTGTCGACCGTTATGACCGTTACGTGTAGAGTTTCGAAATGAAACCTGCTTAACTTTTGTAAGTATGCTGTGAGGAATAAGCCTGCCAAATTTCAACCTTCTACCTAAACGGGAAGTTGGAGAATTAGTGATGAGTCAGTGAGTCAGTGAGGGCTTTGCCTTTTATTAGTATAGATTTCATAAATGAATTGAAATCTTATTTACTGATTGCCACCTCTGCCCACAGGGGACAACTATGGAAGTGACCACAGGAATATGTTTCTAGCTGCCTCACAGCCTGTGACAAAATGAATAACAAGTTGTATAGAGAGTCTGAACTGACCAAAGGGGGCCAAATCAGCATTGAGAGAAATGACGGAGGGGAGACAAGGGAGCAGTGGGGAAGAAGCTGAGCTGCTCCCCAGATAATAAGAGTTCAAGATGAATAGGCCAAAAGAGGCACTCTGATTTTTCTTTTGCTTGTTCTTTCGTATTCATACTTTGCATTCTCCCTGTGATCATGACTTCTGAATGATATTTCAGTGCTAAGGACATCTGTTTTTGTAGTTTTGGCTTCCTTTAACTTATTCTGGGTGTAACAACCTGCCGTAAAGCTTATTTTCTATCACAGACGGAAAAGGCCTGATCCTTTCAATGCACAGCAGGGGTGAAGGGTAAGGGGTCTAAGGTTCGGTTTATAGAATCTGAGTTTTCACAGATCTACCTCTCATCTAGAAAGACATGAGGCTGTTTAGCCTGACCGTTGTGCCAGATTGGACTTTAAGTGATGACCCTTATTAGAGAATCTTCACATCGGGAGTTGGGAGGTGTGTTGGAGTAACTAGTAAAAGGCGAGACAGGTCTGCAGATAAAAGGTTTCTTTTCTTGTTGTGGTGTTATAAGCTAAGAAAGTAAGAAATCCAACCCTTCAGATAGACAGAGCAGCAACCTGTCCAGGTATGTCCAGAAGGCTTTGTTCATGTTCTTTATTTCATCTTTGGCTTTTGGGTATTTTAAAGAATACGTACACTGTATTCATATTTATAAATTGTAGTGGCAGTTTATTATATTACAATATACAGTCTATACTTATACTACACAGGTTTTAACAGAGCATTAATTTGAAAATACATCTATTGAAAGAGGGATAGAAATGTGCTTTCAGTCCCAGATGTTGTGTGCACAGGCCTCTTCATTTCTGCACTACACAAAGCAGCCTGTTCTGTTTCTCCTGACACCAGTCTCCTTTCATTTGGGTGAACAATGACTACTGATTACAGATGGTTCTTGTATTCGTTCTGTTACATCATCTTACATGTGTTATCACAGGGAAATGTCTTTATGCCTCAGTCCAAAGATTTACTTTCCTCTTATTTTGTGGACTATATGCAGGTGTATAGGAAGAGACGTACCAGACAGTAGATGCATCAGATAAAAAATATAGGCATACAGCATTTTGAATAACTTTCGTATACACTGCTGAGAGGTTTTAGTAACACTTCAGAAACTGCAAAAATACATCTATTACTCATTTAATCTCATGTAACAAAGGCATCATTTGGTGAAAATAACACTTATAAACCATCAGTAGCCATCTGTTTAATGTGGTCTTATAAGAATAAGGCGCTATATTGCGCCCACTCCAACACAGATTCACGCAGAGGCACATATAAAAAAAAATAAACTTTTATTTTTCTTGTGGCTGGGGGGTTCACAGGGAAGAAGTGCCCTCCAGCTCAACACAGCCCCACAAGTGCTTAATATAAACAACACACTCTCTTCTTCCTCCTCCACCACTCCTCACCAAGCTTTGTCCTCCTCCCACCCGACTCTGGCCCCTGAGTGGTGGTCGCTGGCTCCTTTTATAGTTCACCCGGAAGTGCCCCAGTTGCACTTCCGGGTGTGATGAATTTGTTGCCCCTATGGGCTCAGGAGCCCCAAACACAGCACCCCCTGGTGGTACCTGCGGGACCCAACAGGGCTGCATCCAACTTCAACTCGCAGGGTGCTCTGCAGGAACCCGAAGCACTGCTCCAACCCAGGGGGGGCAGCCATCTAGTATCCAGGGAGAGGTATTGCAATGTCTATGGCTGCTCCCCCTGAATATAGTGTGCAGGGGCGTCTCAGCTGGGTAAGGACGCCAGCCCCCTGCCACAGTCTACATAAGCAGCTTCACTTTGGATTAGTCAGGAGGGGCTTAAGTGCGACATGTTTCCCTTGATATTTCATACTTCAGTACAAGACCTTTGAATTCTTCATCTATATATATGATTCACTAAGGCAAGACACCCATGGAAAACACACCGGAAGGGGTGTGGATTCACTAAGCTGCCGACAAGTAAGACACCTATGGCGCACGCAGGGAGGAGCCACGCCCACCAACCCCAAGACCATTGGATACGATGACAACTCGCAGAGCCACACCCACGAATTCAGATGCGACGACACAGAAAGAACAGCGTCATTTATATTCGTCTGTCATGGAGGCCTCATGTACTTCCGAGCTACCTTGACTGTTCATAGAAGCATGTTTCTCGCGGAGGTGAGTCGTCATATGCAGCGTGTAAAACGGTTTGCGAGGGGTATCCCATGGAATCCTTAAAACAATCCTTTACAACTGAGGTTAAAACACAATGAAGTAAGCAGTCTTTAAAAAACGACTTTTCGGTTACGACACACAACCTCGTGCACCAGAGCAAACTGTTTTACACGCTACATACAGCAATTCGCATCCGCGACAAACATGCATCTTCTTCACTCACCGACAATTATATGTTGCTCTCTCCAGAGTTCCATCTTTTCATTCACTTTCTGTTGTATCCTCAAACCCTCCCTTTTTAGACAACTGTGTCTTTCCAGAAGTGTTCAACCATCAATAAATAATTATGCGGTGTTTGTTATGCCGCGGGTTCACTATTGTGTTGTATTTTGCTCTCTCCAGAGTTCCATCTTTTCATTCATTTACTGTTGTATTCTCACACCAACCCGTTTTAGACAACCGTGTCTTTCCAGAAATGTTTAGCATTCAATACATAAATATGCATGAGATTGAGCGTGTGTCTAGGCGATTGTGTGTTGGTTCGTTCCGTGCATTGTTACAATGTTGCTTTTCTTGCTGATTTATTACATTACCGATTTTGCAAATGTTCATTTTCTCCCTGTGCTTAAAAATCATTAAAAAACCGGCCTGATTATGCGGCGTATGATACGCCGCAGGTTGGCTAGTATTCAGAAATCATATTAGCAGCGTATCAAAGGCTCTAAACGCTGCACAGCAATGAATGGCTACACTTAATAATCATAATTAAGATCAAAAGTAGCCTTTTTTGTGGTCTTGTTACATAAGAGAAAATGAGTAATAGATACATTTTTGCATTATCTAATCTAAATTGTTGCCTCTGTTTTTTTTTTTTTTGTTTTACTTCTTTTTAGGGATCAAGTAACAGATCAGAAACCCACATGAATGCACTAAAGTGAGAAGGTGAAATGTTAACAATTTAGAGCTCCAATTAGTCCGAGAGTGTGTGAACATAGCATCAGTACTCTGGCTGTCGTCTTCTTCAGCTGTTGGCTGAGTGTTCACATGTTTGCAGGGTAGATGTCCATGGAGAACCCATGGACGAGCAGCTCAGCTGATATGGTGTTCCAGCATGTCCGGAGTTCGGCAGTTGTGAGCCGAGTGTGGTAACATTTTTGTAACTTTAACGTCATATTGTTTGGGTGCAACAAACCAATCAAAATTTTTTTTTTAATTAATTTTATTGCAATCATTCCATACAAATTGATCAATTTTCACATAAAATAAAAATCACTTAAGAACAAATTGACCCCCACCCCTGAGAGAGAGAGCAAGGCGAACGGTACAAAATTTAAGGCTTGTAAACATACCTAAAATAATAAGTTTGATAAGCCAATAAAGACGAATGCAGAAGACAAAGAAATACAGAAATAATTGCTTCCTCTTTGCTTTAAGAGCTTATTTTAAAATATTACTGATTAGATCTTACCATGTTTTGAAAAAAGTCTGTACAGATCCTTTAACTGAGTATTTGATTTTTTCCAACTTCAAATAGTATAACACATCAGTTTCCCACTGACTTAAAAGAGGAGAGTTTGGGTTCTTCCAGTTTATCAGAATAAGTCTGCGTGCCAACAGTGTAGTGAATGCAATCACAATTTGTTTGTCCTTCTCCACTTTAAGCCCCTCTGGAAGAACCCCAAACACAGCTGTTAATGGGTTAGGAGGGATTGTGAGTCCAAGGCTGTCTGAGAGGTAATTAAAAATGTTGGTCCAGAATGATGTTAATTTGGTGCAGGCCCAGAACATGTGACCCAGTGAGGCTGGGACTTGATTGCAGCGTTCGCAGGTTGGATCATGCCCTGGAAACATTTTGGAGAGTTTTAGTCGAGACAGATGTGCTCGATATATAATTTTGAGTTGTATAATTGTATGCTTTGCGCATATGGAGCTCGAAACCAATCAAAATTTAACTTAGGAGCTCCACCCACCTGTCTTTTGCTAGAAATGTCTGGAAACAAAGACTTTCTCAGTGTTTCCTCTGGCAGATACCAAGATTTATCTTCCCTCAGTGCAATAGTGAAAACAAAAAGCAAGAATACATAATAAAATGGAAAAATCAAGCACCAAAATATAACAATACATAGAAATAAAATGTATATTTATACAAATATATAATATTTCATAAATGAATTGAAATCTTATTTACTGATTGCCACCTCTGCACACAGGGGCCAACTATGGAAGTGACCACAGGAATATGTTTCTAGCTGCCTCACAGCCTGTGACAAAATGAATAACAAGTTGTATGGAGAGTCTGAACTGACCAAAGGGGGCCAAATCAGCATTGAGAGAAATGACGGAGGGGAGACAAGGGAGCAGTGGGGAAGAAGCTGAGCTGCTCCCCAGATAATCAAAGTTCAAGATGAATAGGCCAAAAGAGGCACTCGGATTTTTCTTTTGCTTGTTCTTTCGTATTCATACTTTGCATTCTCCCTGTGATCATGACTTCTGAATGATATTTCAGTGCTAAAGACATCTGTTTTTGTAGTTTTGGCTACCTTTAACTTATTCTGGGTGTAACAAGCTGCCGTAAAGCTTATTTTCTATCACAGACGGAAATTGCAGATCATCAAACTGAATGCAAAATGATGGGACAAAAAGCTAACTCAAGATAATGAGAAACTTCTGGGACATAAGAATTAAAAATTACTTTCCCATGGTACTCAAGACTGCTTATTGTTCAGTCTACTTCTTGACAGAGATGTGAATAGGAATGTGCATTTTTAAACATGTGCTTATGACCAGTATTAAAAAATAATTTTTCTCCAGGACTCTTGAGGCGCTCCACTTTGATAAATTATTGACATAGAAGGATACTTCACTAAAAGCACCTAAAATTCTATAAACAACCTCTATTTCCTCCAGGTACGTTATGTTAATCCCAGGTAGGCTGGAAAGACAATTTCTCCCGTGTAATTATCCAGAGAATTGCGGCAGCTACTGAATTACGCATTCATGTTGAAGGCATTATGCATTAAGCTAATTTACAAAAAGCATTCGAGATGTTGTTGCTGTACAGTAAACTGCATTTCCTTTACTTGCCAAATTCCCTGGACATCTTTTTTATAGGTTTGAAATGATTTGAATAATATTTGATTTCAAAAACAAACTCAAAAGGAATCCAGTACCTCTTTTTAATCTGCTCACAGTTTCCCACAGCTGCCTCCTGTGAGCTGTGCGTCCCGGCAAATCTCTTTTTAAATGCTGCCATTATTATTTTGAGATTTTATCAACATGACTTTAATCAACTGTGGAATTGCTTTCGGAATTATCTCACTACAATTGTGCTCTGTATAGACAAAAGGAAAAGAAAATACCATTTTGATTTTTACTATTCTGTTCTGTTATTTTCCTTCCCTAAATAAATGCCCTTTAAATATCCTGATTTTAGCAGCAGTATTCTAGAAATGTCTGAGACCCTCAAATATCTACTGACACTGTAGAGATCCAAAATATACACATATATATGCAGGACAACTTACAATAATAGAAATGTTACAGAATGATCTTATTATGGGCAGTGAGTAATAAAACTTGAGGAAGGTTTCGTGATCCCTAACTAGAAATGGTCAATAAGGAGAAATAAGCGTTGTAAGCCAAATGTACTTAACATAACATTCTCAAACTATTTCAGTACTGGGGAGTGTGGACGCTAGAGGCGCTGTTGCCCCTTTGAACCCACCAGACAGATGTCCAAGACACACTTTTAAAACACCAAGAAGATTCTTTAATAATATTTCTTCAATAATAGTGCACACAGCACCGCACACTCCACAGTTCTCTAATAAATCAGTAACAATAATCAATAATAAACAATAAGCAATCCTCCACTCCCAGCAGCTCCGTCACACTTCCTCCAAACTCGGCTGAATCTGCTGGGTTTCCCACAGCCCTTTTAAAGTCCATGACCTGGAAGTATTCCTTCTCCGGGACAAACGCCTCCTCGTGACTCCGAAGTACTTCCGTGTTAGCATCATGGTAATAGTCCCATGGTTCTTGGTGAGCTCCCCCTGGTGGCACCGACAGCACCCAAAAGGCCTGAAGAGACGTACCCCATACTGCCCTGCGGGAATCCGGGGAACCATTTCCATCCAGGGGATGCTGCCACCTACCTTCCCGGGGGATGTAGTGCTCCGAAAAGGCTGGTTTCTTCAGTTGAGGGATGTCCTGGCCGGGCTGAAATGCCGGCAGTCCATCACAGGAGACATGGCCTGCCTGGCAACGTCGACTGCAAAACCACAACCAGCTCTTAATGGGTACCTGGTTAATAACATAAGTGCCTCAAAATGATCATACTACGGTCAGGAGATAATAAAAATTAGGGATCATTTAGTAATCACTAAATGGAAATGGTTAATAAGGAGACATACAGTAAGTGTAAGCCAATCATACATAACATAACATACTCAAACCATTTCATGTAATGGGGAACCACAGCCTACCCAGCAAACTCCACTGCGAATGCAGAATCAGCTCTGGATGGGGCAACAGTTCATTCACACACAGCAAGCCAGTTAACCAAACACACACACATCATTTGAATTAGAAAGAAAACTGTGGAGAAAAATCAGCAACTTAAAAAAAGAAAAACTTAAATAAGAAAAATCAGTATATGCATATAAAATAGGCTGATTTCTATCCGTTTGGCACTAAAACCAGATTGGGTGCATTTGGTGTTAACACTGACAATAGAGATCTCTCAGAATGTAATTTGTAAATCATAAAAATCATTGCATTTTAGCTCCATCCTACACAGTACACTGCTTGGAAATATAAGTGCGAGATTCAAATAAGTGAAAAGTGCCACTCATTGGCTGTACGTAGATATAAAGACCAAAATGCCATTCTTTTTACATGTGTTATGTTGTAACTTGAGTTTATGTGTATTTAATGTTTTATTACTTTATAAAATTTGCCTTGTTATTTTCCTTATTGTTATGGTTACTAATGGTTTGGTTTATTACTCTGTAATTGCATACTGCCAATTTAAATGCGAGTCTATTCTGTGTGTTCTGTGGTTGTTACCCCAAGAGGTGGGGCCACTTGGACGTCTCCACTCCTGAGCCCACCCTGTGACTGTTGATGGCCTGAGAAGAAGAACCTCGGGAAGTGGTGACTTGTTTCTTTTGAAATTACTGGATATGTGTGTGTGTGGGGGTCTAATTTCTGCTCTGGTCTTTGGATTATTCTCATGGTTTATATATTGGGCCTTGGTTACCTGGGATTACTGTTTAAGGCAACTTATTTTTGTTTGTTTGAGCATTTTGTTTTGTTTAAGATTTATGGTTGTCTTTTGTTCATAGATCATAATTCTTTGTGCTTTAAATTTTGGAGCATTTGGAGCTTTAAAAGTAAAGTTTCCCATTTTGGGCCTGGTCTGGGTGGAGCCTGTAGATAGTGGTTGACAGCAAACTGGTTAGGGGTGAGCTGGACTGGCACCTTAAGGTCGTGGGGCTTCATGTATAAACGGTGCGTACGCACAGAAATGTTGCGTAAGAACTTTTCCACGTTCAAATCACGATGTATAAAACCTACACTTGGCGTAAAGCCACGCACTTTTATATATATATATTTACACACACACACACACATAAACATATATATATATCTACATATATACACATACATATACATACACACACACATACATACATACACACACATATATATATATATACATACACACACACATATCTACATATATACACACACAGCTATTTCGTATCAGTGCAATACGCTGCTTGTTAAAACGGATAACTCCCGCTCTTACGCAAGTCTGCGTGGATATTATGAACTATCGTATTTGTTCAAGTTCTATTTAAATTTTAAATAGAAGGAATTTTTATTTAGTCGACAGAAATATCTTTGGTAGGAATGGTAAAAACAGACAGGAATATTATTCGTGAATAAATCAACTCAAACCTTAAATAACTTAAAAGAACAAACATTCAAATTTCTTTACTCTTATGTAAATTTATATAAAAAATAAACTTAGATTTTAAATATCCCAAAAGATTTTGCTCTCCATAAAAATATATCCTTTCAAAATTATACAAATTCAAATATGAACATGCTGCATAACAAAACCTAGAAATATAAATAAAATGTGTTCCTTTCAGCAATAACAAATCAAATCATTCAGTTGTCTTTGCTCATATGTCATTTTAGAGCTGGACGCCTGGCATCTTTTTTTGGCAACAGGTTTGTTTCTGTTTGGTGTGAGGTTCTGTGTTGTGGAGATTCTCAGGATGGATTGCAGGTGCTCATCAGTGAGGCGACTCCTGTGTGCTGTTTTGTTAGTCTTTATCACTGAGAAGAGCTTCTCACACAGATATGTGCTACCAAACATGCACAAGGTTCGAGCCGCATGTAGACAGACTTTTTTTGTTCTTCAAAGTCACCAAAGCGCCGTGCAAACTCAGTGCGCCGGTTTATCAGCAAAGTGCGATTTGGGAACACCGTAGTGACGACTTGGTTTAACATTACTTGGCAACAGGGAAAGTTGCACTGGTGCATTTGTGTCTCCCATAAAAGCAACTTCACTTGAAATCACTTTGTGATTGTGCACGGTTAAAACGTCCGCTGGTGTCAGATTCTTATTTCATTCTTCTGCTTTCTGTATCTTCTGCATTGCATTCAGGTCTTTCAGCCTCACTGATGAGCACCTGCAATCCATCCTGAGAATCTCCACAACACAGAACTCCCTGATGTTTTGTCTCATAGTGCCGTCTTAGATTAAATTCTGTAATTACAGCCACATTAGCTCCACAAATGAGACACACGGGTTCAGTAAACATATACTCAGCCTCCCATCGGTTTTTAAAGGCTCTATTTTCAGAATCAACTTTTCTCTTCAGCATCGTGTGAGCTAGCTTCGCAATAACTTGCAGCATCATAAGCTAGACTTGATTAACGCGGTAACTGTTCGGCAAGGCAGCTGAAGCGCTGCATTATGGGATCTGTAGTTTATTGTGTTACCAGCGCTTCATATACCCGGCCTTTAATAACAATAATACAGTATATAAAATGATCTCGGGCTGGATATAATTACACGCCGGGCGGATGTGGCCCTGCCCTTGAGTTTGACACATATGGAATAAATAGAACTTGAAAAGATATATTTTTTCAAATGTGATCGCACAATTCAGATAGAGCCTCAATAAGTCATCCTCCCCTCGCTCTTACTTTTTTACTGTTCATCTAATGAATACACTGAGTATGGCTTTACCAAAACAATCATTGATGGCAAATAAAGTATCCATTATTCGAGTATGTAGATCGGGATATATATATATATATACATAAATATTGTAGCGACCTGTGGTCGAGTCTTGAAGTTTTTAAAGCCGTGCACCTCTCCCAAGCTGTCGGCTAGCGGATTGCCAGCGCTATGCACGCAGCTTTACCCAGCTCTTCAAGTAGCGAGCACTCGTGTCCCATACACCGCACGACTACGAGTGTCTCGGCAGCACGCAGCTGTACCCAGCTTCTTAAGTAACGAGCACTCGTGTCCCATACACCGCACGACTCCGAGTGTCTCGGCATTAATTGCTTTGATAAAATCTCAGCAATGAATAACCGCTCTGTCCTGTTGTATCTCTTTATTCACAGATAGCCAGTAAACAAAGCTCGACATTATTGCACTGCCATGGTCAAGGTCATGCACGAAGACACATTTCACATAACTGGTACTTTTTACAAAATAAATAACCCCGGACGGCGATGACCCAAACCCACCCAACTAATTGAACACAAGCACAACATTATTTACAAGTTAAGACATTAATAAATACAACAGGAAAAACATCATAAAAAGCAGTGAACGTACAACCTTCCCACAATGCATCACTCCGGCAGCGCTGACTGCCGGGTCGCTACAATATATACCCGCGTATCGCAGCGGAGAAGTAGTGTGTTAAAAAAGCTAGAAAAAGAAAAGGGAACATTTTAAAAATAACGTAACATGACTGTCAATATACAGTATTTGTTTTGTGAGTGTTACTGAGTGTTGCTGTCATCAAGGATTTGATTATCATTATTTCTTTCAATCAGGTTCGTATTTGTAGGATGTGTTGTGTTCAAGTTACATTCCGTGTTTGTCAATCGTTGTAAAGATGACAGGTTTCATTCATCGATTCGTTTCTTACTGCATCAATAAACAGCTCGTCTTCTTCTTTATCTGAGACCTGACACACTGCATGCACGGGTTTTTTTTACACTGTCTTCCTTTAGCGGGACATTGACTTTTCCACCGTGTGCTTTGTTTCCACAGTAGCAGCATTTATGAATATGCTTGTATGTATCAGGCGCTTCATATTTTTGCTGCCTTTTCAATTGTGTAATTCGGTTTTGTTCAGCTCTTTGGAACTGTTGCTTTTTATCTGTGCACTGCGTCAGTTCACGTGAGCCACTCGATGTACATGCATCAAAGGTTCCCAGCTGTGCTGGTGCCATCTCGTGCTATGTCCATAGCTTTATTTAATGTTACCTTAGTCCTGGCACTTAAAACTTTCTCTCGCAGTTTCGCTGAGTTTGTGCCAAACACCACCCTGACCATCTCATCTTCCTCCGCATAAGCACAGTCCTTAACCCGTGAATATTTAGTGGGAGTTTGCTATTGGATTGCCGCTGACGGACGGCCTTATATGGGCAGGCACTAAATTACAAACGCCAGCGGCAGCCTGTCTATGAACTTAATTTAAAGTGTAGGTTTACATCGTGCTTTGTTTCCGAAGTAGCAGAACTCATCAATATGGTTGTATATGTCACTCGCTCGCTTCTTATTGTTTCGCTGCCTTCTCAATTATATAATGCATGTTTTCTTCAGCGCTTTTTGGAGGTCTTCCTGATTTTCTATGTACTGCGTGATTACGTGTGAGGCGTGATGATGTCACACGAAACTCCGCCCCCACGGCATTCAAGCTCATCTCCATTACAGTAAATGGAGAAAAACAGCTTCCAGTTATGACCATTACGCGTAGAATTTCGAAATGAAACCTACCCAACTTTTGTAAGGAAGCTGTAAGGAATGAACCTGCCAAATTTCAGCCTTCCACCCACACGGGAAGTTGGAGAATTAGTTATGAGTGAGTGAGTGAGTGAGTGAGGGCTTTGCCTTTTATTAGTATAGATTAGTGTAACGCATCTGATTGTAATTAACTTGTAACAATATAATGGTAGAGGGAACAGCCATAGTATTCCAAATACCATAACTGCTTTAGCGTTGTTACTCTCAATGCACCTTCTTCTTCTTCTTCTTTCAGCTCCTCCCATTAGGGTTTGCCACAGTGGATCATCTTTTTCCATATTACTCTCACTGCACCACTCGGAGTATTTATATCACTGTATCTGAGTGTGAATCACAGCAGCAGCTGAACGGAAAGAGAATTATCGGTGTACAGCATCAAGCACATGCTACCTCAGCCACGGCAAAACGTTTCAAAGCCTTTCCTTTCTATTACAGAGCTGATTGTGTGGTGATTGGGTATTTGGGGAAAGAAAAGCAAGGACTGCAGTGGCGGCTATGCCAATATATATTGAATATAAAACAGAAAGAGAAAAAAACAACACAGCTAAAAACGCAGCGACAAATTTCGGCAAAAGTTAAATGCTTGTGTCATGAGCACGAGGCGGCTATGCAGTGTCTGCAACAGACGTGGCCATTCACCGTGCATAAGCTACCTTACTGACATTGGCGGCGAAGGAGTCACCGATTCTTCCTCTGCCCAGTGCCACCACAAGCCTAGAGCCACCCCTGAGTACTGCTGCAATAAATTATTTCATTGAAGGTCGCACATAATCACTGCACCGTGAAACTCATGTTTAATAACGTGCTTTAACTCCTATCATTATAAAAATGATATCACGTATACATCTCAGTGTTTTAGTTATTCAGAGAGCTGTAATATCACGAATGTAATGGATTCTGTGTCCAGTTGAAGGAAGAGAGCCTGTTTAAGAAGCAAGTAGTGATTCACACACACAGGCACATAGAAGATCAAATACAAAACAAAGCATTTAACGTGCTACTTTAATTACGATGTGATTTGAGAAACTGATTAATTAAACGATTTTAAGATGAAGTTTATGATGTTCTACTTTAATGACAAAATAAACTACGTGATTAAAGTGGAAATGTCGAGATTGAAGTGGACATTTCATGCTTTTTCCCCACTGTGTGGCTTTTTTCTCTGTACCCTAATAAGCTTTCATATGACACTCAGACAGTGGGCTTACAACTCGGCTTTCCACGGCGACTTTGATAAATGACTTCTTTTTTATTTCCGGCACTGTGCGATTTGTGAATGTGAGCTTTCAAGTTTCTCCAACACGCTATGTCACTTGATCAACTTCCTTTTGTTGATTATACCACGGTTTATTTGAACAAATACTTTGTTTTCCTTTGCCTCCACTTGGTATTCGCTGAAATTGTTATATTTTCCCCCGTGCTTTTCCCATTGTCTTTTCACAGAAGGCTGAGCTTAAGGGCGATTTATATTGATTTGAATATTCAAAGAGGCGTAATTCTGGGAGGATTTGGGGTGTTACATAAAGCGTGCACGAGCATTGCTTTTCACGCTGATCGGGATTTATGTAGCGGAAGAACGTGTAAGTTGGAGTACGCACGGATTCCTGCATTTGGATTTTTCTGTGTGTAAGCACATTTCGGCTTTTGTGCCGAGTTCTACGCACGGCGTTATACATGAGGCCCCTGGCCTGCCTTATAAATATTTTTGGAGGCCCCAATATGCTTTTGTCATGTTTATGACTACTGATCACAGCAGCATGAAAATCTAAATGATAAACACACCTCAGTGTGAGTACATTTTTGTTTAGTTGTTTCTGCTTTAATATGGTGCTTGTACTTAAGGCCAAAAGATTGAAAATAACAGTTTCATGCAACTAACCTCATCTTTGAAACCTTTTCACCTCTATCCAAATGTGAAAAAAAAAACTACTTTCCATTTTTTCCGATAACTTGACATTATCAATTATATGTATGAACAAGCACAATGCTATTTCCACAAGTGAATGTAGTCACGCAACTGGAAAGACTCCTAATGTGTCTTTGTTTTTTAGTGCTGTAAATGTTTGTAATTTCTCACTACTCCCTTGTCTGTTCTTTGCTTACGTTTATTGTATTGCTGGATATTTCACCCTTTTCTCACTAATATGCATTTAGGGCCTTGAGGTGTGACCTGACTAGCACTATATAGTCCACCTCGGCTATTTGCCAAGCCATTAGCTACCTCCTCCTTGCTAGTGTTGTTCAAAATCAAATCAAATTTAATTTGTTAACATCCCCTTTTGCACTTCCCAATTCCTGTAACTTTCTGTTGGTCTTTTGACTATTTTTGTTTTGTTCCTTTTGACCTTTTTCTTTTATTCTTGTTCTTTCCAGTTGTATTAGTCATCTTAATTTTATTATTTTATGTTTTGGATTACTAGAAATGCACAAAAGCACAGAATAAGAGGCTTAGACTCATAAGCTGTACCTCAGGCTTTCTAGCCTGCAGTGCCCCAACTAGATAAAACACCAGAATGATGGATTGTTTCCTAAATCTAGCTCCTAGGCTTGTCTGAGGCCTACAATTGTAAATGGACCTTTCCTCAACTATTAAGGCAAAACAACAAAATCCTCCATAATCTTCAAGGAAAATTTCAGAAGAATGAGAACAAACCATGAAAACCTCTGATTTAATAAATAATCAAAAAAGGAAGGCTATAAATAATTTAAACTTTTATTAACAAAAAGTATTAACAAAGAAAATCAAAAACAAAGGATAAAAGGAATGTCTAAAAAGGCAACTCCATGCCAACAAACCCCAGTCCACAATCCATAGGAAAATGATAGAACCAGAAACAAAAGCAATAAATCAAGAAATCTGAATATTCACAATAAAGAAGATTACAGCACAACTCACCACACCATTTTAAAGAATCTGTAGGACTGCTCACAATATTCAGACGGAGGCAGATGGCATTCATGAGTCTCTTATCTCCTGATCGCCCGAGTCTCTACATAAAGGGAAGGGGGCCGATAACTCAGTACATTCACATGGAAATAAAAAGGCATATAAACAAAAAACAATTGTTAATAGACAAAACAGTATTAAAATATAACCTACTAGGAGACCATAAACCTGATATACAGGTCAACATTAAAAAAAAAACACAAACTTAAACCAAGGCTGCAACCATGGCTGGAAACATAACAACATTTAGTATTTAGATTTGTTCTTTTCAGATCAAAGATTTTATTTGGAAAATGGAATTTTTGAAAAAGGTTTGTTTTTTCATTATTCTCATAACATTAATTAAATTAATTCATAGTTTTATTTATTTCAGCCATGACAGAAATATCCACAAACTTATAAACATGGCCACAAACACCAACCCTCAATCCTGTTGCATTAATGAGCAGAGATGTTTTAAACTCTGCAATCAAACTCCTAGCAATGGGGTTTGTGAAATGGCAGCACCCAGAACAAAATCAAAATATTTTTAACAAAGAGAAATAAAATTTTTTTGTGTAAAAATAAACCCTAATATGTGGAATCTTCATATTCCTAACACTAACAAAGATTATAAAAAGCTGTAAATGAAGGCTAGGATAAATTAAAAAAAAGAATCATGAATTAATACCTATTAGTTTAAATGTAGTTTGTGTGCAGTGGTTCTTCCCAGGGTGCAATTTATATGGTCATTCCATGTCTTGTGAGTCTTCTTTGGTTCTCCTGGTTTCCTCGCTCATCCCAGAGACATGAATGTGAGATATGAGCCCAGCAATGGAAAGGACTGGCGTCTGCTTTGCAGCTGATGTCTCCCATTGATAGATTCCATTCCCAGCCCCACAACCTGGCCATGTACTGAATTACTCAGTATCAAAAAATGTATAAGTAAATGGAAGTTGTATAACTTAATGATGTGTAATAGTTTCATTTTCTTAAAACAATGAGCAACTGAAAACTGGTCATCTATCTGAAAGTTAAGCATGTTCGGGCTCAGCCAGTGCTTGCATGGGAGATCAACTAGGAAAAGCTTTGTTTGCTGCTAGAAGAGGGGTTGGCGTGGCCACCAGGGGGTGCTTACCCTGTGTTCTGAATGGGCATCCCACTACACCAGTGCAGCGTTGGAGGAAATTGTGCTGTAAAAATGGCGCTGACCTTGGGATGAGATGAAAACCAAAGTCCTGACCCTCTGTGGTCATAAAAGATCCCTGGGCATCCTTCATAAAGAGCAGGGTGTATCTCAATCTCTAGTCTATAGTGCCCACCATGGCCTAGTCATATTGGCCCCCTAATCATCCCCTATCTCTAATTGGCTATGTCTGTCACCCCTTCACCACCTATTGGCACAAAAATTGGCTGCCGTCATTAGTGGTGCTTGAAGGAGCTCCCCACTTGCTATGTGAAGCTCTTTGAGCTGTGAGAAAAGCACTTTATACGTGTAAAGATTTATTATTATTATTACTGTCCTTAATGCTTTAAATACTTCCTTTGCATCTCTCCAAATGCTTCAAAAGCACCTCAGCTGTGAAACCGAAAGCCTTAGGATCAGGACAGACAAAATGTGTGACTTTCATGTGACCCTGAGGAATTTAGCCGGACAGCTGCCAAACCTGCAGTGCCCCCCACCCCCCTTTATCTTTCTCTTTCTGTCTCTTGCTGTTGCCATGTTAAGATTTACAATCTGGACCCCCTCAGTATTTGTGGATTTCCCAACTCCGACAATTATCGAGACATTCATTGTCCACCAGTAGGGGTCCTTCTCTTTCATGTTCTTCATGTTCTTTACTACCACTGTGTCACTTCTGCTTATGGATAATTCTTGCCAGCTGGAATGCATATTGTTTTTACCTGACTAATTGAAAATATAAAACTTTTTTGCTAAACAGTATGATCTAAAATTAAAAAAAGGAAGCGCATGTATAAACCCATTAATGCTGTGCAGAACTCCATTGAAAGCAGCAGTTTTTAATTACTCCATTGCAACTGGTTTGTAAGAGAAGCTGAGCTGGCTTGTTAGCTTTATAAAGTAAATGACCATAAAGCAACAGAACAGCTTTTTTACATAAAGAAAGAGAGAATATGAGAAGTGGCACCTGAAGGGATAAGGCACCTTCAGAAAATATTTAGACATTTTGTTATGATGCACTATTGTGCTAAAATGATTTTAATTTTTTCCCTCATCAAACAACACTCAATACTCTAGAATGACAAAGTGAAAACAGGAATTTAGGATTCTTTGCATATTTATCACAAATAACTAAAATATTGATACCAGTATTCAGAGCCTTTGCTAAGAAACTTGAAGTTTGATTCGGGTGCAACCCCCATTCTATTGATCATCACTGAGATGTTTCTGCACCCTGTTTAGAGTCCACCTGTGGTCAGTTCAGTTGATTTGACCTCTCTAGGAAAGGCTTACAACTGACACTAGAAAGTCCCACACATGACAATATGCATCAGAGCAAGCCATTATGTTGATGACACTGCCAGTTGAGCCTAAAGACAGTGTTGTGTTGAGTTAAAGATATGGATAAGGCTACAATTCTGCAACATTGAAAGTTCCCAAGAGCACAGCAACCTCCATAATTATTAAATGGAAAATGTTGGGAAGAACCACAACTCTTCCTAAAGTTCTCTACCTGACTAAACTGAGCGATTGGGGAAATAAGACTTTGGTAAGAGAAGTGATCAAACACCTATTCACCTCTGGCTGAGCTCCAGGGAACATGTGTGTTGATGGGGAAAACTTCCAGAAGGACAATGACCACTGCAATACTCCACCAATCTGGACTTCATGACAGAGGGACCAGACAACACATGGAAGTCGCTTAGAAGAATCTCATTCAATGAAGAAACAAGATTATCTGATCTGATGAAACCAAGGTTGAACTGTCTGGCCACAGTTCTAAGTATCACATCAGGAGGAAACCAGGCACCACTCATTACCTGTGCAAAACCTGTCCAGTGGTGAAGCACGGTGGTCACAGGACCAAGCTGTGGGGCTAGACAGGGTTGTGAGAAAGCTGAATAGAGCAAAGTACAAAGATATCTTTTATGAAGACTCACCCCAGGGTGCTCTGGACCTCAGACTGGGCCAAAGCTTCACCTTCCAACAAGGACAGTGACCCTAAGAGTAATGTAAAGGCAACACAGGATTGACTTATGAACAACTCTGAGAATGCCAGAACTTGGACTTGAACTCAGTTGAACATTCTTGGAGTTTCCTGAGAATAGCTGTCCACTGAGGATCTCTATCTGACCAGACAGATCTTGAGAGGATCTGTAGAGAAGGATGGCAGAAAATCCCCAAATCCAGGTGTGCAAAACTTGCTCCATCATATCCAAGAAGACTCCAGGCTGGAATCACTGCCATAGTCATTTCCACAAAGTATTGAGTGGAGTTATCAATGTGATAGTTCAATGTTTTATCTGCAAAAAATTCCTAAGGCCTTTGTCCAGAATGACAATGATGGCAGTGTTTTTTAAACTGGGTTTACAGATTCACTTCATAGTTTTGTTTTCGCTCCATAGAAAATATGAGTTGTCATAATTTGGATATCTTGAAACTGTCAGAAAGTTACTTGAAGTACAGAAATTAATTTTAGCTGTTTGTCCATCCATCTGTTTCATGAAACCAAATACTCTGATTCACATTTATGAACCTCTCCTGACAGTAGCAGGTGCCAAGCAAATATAAGTGCATCACATCTCATGTCTACACTTTGACATCTTAATGGCACCAATCCACTTAAACTTTGGGGTATAGGATGAAAAACCAAAATGGACACGGCAGTGTAAGACACATTTACTCACACAGAACCAAGAAATGTTATACCAGTCCAAGGTCGAGCACAGTGACAGCAGCAAATTTAGATTACACAGGGGAATCACACACAAATATACATAATTTATTGTAAAAAGGAAACACAATAAAGTAAAAATGTAGCAGTACCACCTTCGCGAGTTTGAAATAATGCACAATAATATAACATGCAATCGTTTGCAGAGACGTCTTTCCAGACACAAGTTCAAAACTGAACTGAGAACAACACATCAGTTCTCGAGTTATACAATCACTCAACAGGAAGGGGCAGGTCCAGCAGTGGAGGGTCTGTCAGTCTTCTGTTTTGAAGAGGGAGGAAGAGCAAAGGCATTAGACATCATTAAGGCATCAAGCTGTCTCCCATGAACACACGCATGACACTGTTTAGTAGTTTCTACCAACTAGGAATCAATCAGCAAGAGGAGAGGATCCCACTCACCATGCCATTGTCCAATCACCCCTCCATTTTTGAGCCCACTTATTAGAAAAGAAGACAGCATTGGGGACATAACAGATGCCATCCCCTGAAATAGGTGCCAGTTCATTGCAGGAAATTCTCAAATACCGATCCTTCCAAATTAGTGCTTGCTGGTAAATTACTTTTTTGATAATAAAATGTTACCAGCTTGCAGGAGGTTACAAATTACAGTAGCTGCTGCTTAGTTTTGGGCTTTGAACATAAATCTTACCTCCTAGCTGTTATTTGGGAAATGCGCCACTGATACATTTACATTGATATGGCCAGAATTAAGTTTTCATTTTTTGCTCTAAGTCATTGCTTATCCGTTCCTGCTGTTATTTTTCGTGCCAAGATTGGCAAACATCCTTGAATTGTCTGTTCGGGAAGGCACAATTCAGTTGCTCTCCAGTAACTTTGTCTCCTTTTCCAGCTATTTTGCTATTCTTCAGTTATCTTCTTTATAAACATTAATGCTGAATGACTGAAAGTCAGTTTCTGACACTGAAATAAACAAGCAGTGATCAATACGCACATCTCACAATGGCATGAATACAGCATTTTGGGTATCATTAAGAGGAAACTGATTCAGAATAAATCTTATCACAAACTAATTGAAACCAAATTTTACTGATCATAGCTGAGCCGCTGGAAGTCAGTTTAATGGCAGGAGCACCTCGCAGTGCAGCACTTGTGCAGTTAGTATGAATAATCAATGCACTAACTCTTTAATAAGGCAGATAAAGATCACACTAATTAAACACATTGCCTATGCATTGCATATTCAGCAGGGTGACATACCATACACCACGGCCATGCCAAGACCTGCCGGGCACACATACTGCACACTCCTTTTATATTTTCCTATTTATTCAAAGATGGAATTGAGGCAAAAAAAACACTGTTTGAGATAGTAAAATACTGCGGTGGGTCGGCACCCTGCCTTGTGGCCTGTGTTGGCTGGGATTGGCTCCAGCAGACCCTCGTGACCCTGTGTTCGGATTTAGCGGGTTGGAAAATGGATGGATGGAGATAGTAAAATATTAAGATTGGAAATTGACAAATCAATATACACAGCATTTTGGCTTATATCTTACAGTGTATGTAGTTTTTGTGAAATTGTCATTTGTTAATGGACAACATTGAGTTTACCTAAGTAAGCTTTTAGAATTTCTTTTGGGGTGGCACAAAAGTTCACTAGTTAGCACTGTTGGATTCAAATCCAAAGGATTCTTAGGGGATGTTTTCCCCACATACATGCAAGTTTTTTTTCACATTTCTCAAAACAGTCCATGCCTGCTAGTTTGATTCCTTTAGATTTTCCTGGAGTGAGTGGTTGGCATCTGCCTTGCACCCACTATGGCTAGGATAGACTTAAGCTACAAAATACCCTAAAAATGGACTAAGTATGTTTGATAAATAGACCGATGAATGAGAATAAGGTTGAATGATCAGAATTCAGAAGTTAGCCTGCACAGAGAGCTATTGAAAAGAGATGATGCATTTAAATATCTAGGATCAGTGGTAGCCCAAGATGGAAGATTACAGTAGAAGAAGAGATAACCCATAGAGCACAGTGTGGATGGAACAAGTGGAAAGAAGTATCAGGAGTATTGTGAGATTGAAGAGTTAAGGTAAAGGTTATGGGTAAGATTTTTAAGACAGTAAACATTTTAATTTTGTTTGCATCCAAAGAAATTTAAGGTATGGTTAAACATAAAATGCACATTATTTACTGTACAGTATATATTGTGAAAAACAACATAAAAACCAAATGGTAAGGGTAACCCTGTTTAATAGCCATTAGGCTTGAGCAATGTAAGAAAAAAAAACTAAAAAGCAGTTGGCTGAATGTAACTCAACACGGGTATATCTTCCTGTGCATTGTCTTAGTTAAATATGGTGTCCCGCAGGGCTCAGTACTCAGACCTTTATTGTTTTCACTTTGCATGCTTCCATTGGGAACTATCATTAGAAAACATAACATTAATTTTCACTCTTATGTAGATGAAACCCAATCATACCTATGTTTTAGACCAAATAACGTTTCTCTTGTGGTATCCTTAATTAATTATGTCAGTGAGGTAAAGGAGAGGTTGGATGAGAACTACTTGTCTCTGGATACATAAACAACTGAAATGTTACTTATGAGGGGAATAATGCTGCCTGCAACAACATTTTTTCACTTTTTAACTTGTTAGTAATCACCGTTACTTTTGCTTGTGTAATTTAGTCATTACATTTGACATTAGGATGTTGTTGAAAACACGTTTCATTGTAAAAATATTGGAAAATTAAGGCTTTTTCTAAATATGCAGGATACTGAGAAATTCGCATATATGTTTCTATAAGGATTGAGCAATGCAATTTATTTTTCACAAGCTGTTCCTGTCATAATTTGTGTTAATGCTTTTAATTCAAAATGCTGCAGCAAGAACTTTAAAATACAACCACATAACCTCTGTTCTCAAGTCCTTGCACTGGCTCTAAGCTGAGCTTAGGGTTGACTTCAAAATTCTTCTTTTAACATATAAAGCCTTAAATAGCCAAGGCCCTATTTACTTATTTGAATGTATCATTACTTACAAACCAGCGTGAACAGATTAATAAAATAACTATGGTAGGTTGAGCTTTGTGTTACAGAGCCCTGAAGCTGTGGAATTATCTGCTTATATAAGAGATGCCCATTTCACTCTCAGCTTTTAAATCCAGGCTTTTTAAATCCATTTTATATTCTGTTTCTCTCCTTGGTATCTTAATGTGGCACTTGGTCCCGCTGTTCTCCTGACGATGGAAAAGTCATCTCAGATACTGAGAGCAGTGGAAACATTGAATGGAAATGTTTTTTCATCAGGGTGAATGGCCCAAGACCGATTCTACTATAGAATGTCCATAAACGTGTGAACAACGTGACTTGTTGGCCATGGTCTCCAGGACTGTGTCAGATTTGGTCTTTGATTCTCTCTTCAACAGTTGACTGTGAAGCCCCACACCCCCACCGTCCCCCCAAAGGTTTATTTTCTCCAGGGATGCTACTGACTGGAATTTTTGTTTTCTTCTGCTCTGTTGTCAACTTTCATCAACTTTCATCAATGAATTAATGGACAGATATTGTCCATTTATGTTAATCCATTTCTACTTTGTTTTCTGTGTGTTTTTAAGCTAATCTGTGTCTCTTTATGCTCTAATTATGTATTTAGTAATTTGAAAACTCTGTATAACCTGAGAATTTGCCACAGCGCTCTGTGCCTGCACCCAGCGAAGAGTGCTTACAACAGGAGACTGAATTGAAATTGAATTGAATTATTGTTATGCTTCAACAATGTTGACATAGTGTTACTGAACCCCAGCTGGGGCTCAAATGCCATTTTTATGTGTATTTTGTTTTAGTTTTTTTATGTTAATGCATACTTTTGATCACGTTCCTTGTTTTTTTCTGGATGCTCTTCCAAGAGGCAGAGTGAACTGCCCATCACTGCCCATATCTTCAGGCCTATAAAGGTGGGACAACCCACAATCCCTTGTGGTACATTTGAAGGCGCTTGGGTGTTGGTGAGTTTTTTTTACTGTGATTTTCTGTGCCTTTGATTATTTTGTGTATCTCTGGATTTTTTTCATCTGTGCTCTGTTTTTTTAAGTTGCGTTTGCGACTTGTTGGCCTTAGATTACCTTGCCTTTTTAGGCATTCCCTGCTGTGCCACTTATACTCTATGGATCTTTATTGTGATCCAAGCATTTTTTTAAATAAATCATTTGCATATAAAGATTTGATGTTGCCCTCTGTTATACTAGCCAGGGTTTTATACGGGATTTCCCCCTGTAGTGGGCATTATTGGACTTGTTCAGGATTTGTGTGCTTCTGAACTCACAAGTTTCACAACAGTCACATGTAAGTTCATTCCGACCACAAGGAGGATAGTCAGAGGTGGAGTTGGCTTCCTATTCTCTGTGGACAGATGAAGAAAAGAGGTAAGTAGTATCCATATCTTTCCGCAGTGTACCTTGGAGGAAGCCCACTACACTCATGCATGTGAGAGTATATATTTTATATTTTATTCTGTTCATTATCATACTTGGAGAATTAAATTTGTTCTTCTTATGCTATCCCCAAAACCTTTTCAAGAACAAGAGCCACAATTATATTTTCTTTTATCTATTTGAACAGAAACAATTGTTGTTCTACCAATCAATCAATTAATCAATCAGCCTTTATCCTTGGTGGCGCCATTAAAAGTCTGAACAATCACAAGGCCCTCAACAGATAAAGCAAGATACACCGCCGACCTGTTAGCATGTGCCAAACTCACATTTAAAATTCAGTTTTCAGGATTTTAAATTGGCGTGGCTATAATTTCTTGTTTAAAAGGCAAGTGACACCATAAACGCACTGCTCCCTAGTCTTTCTGACGCTCATCACATCTCCTCAAAGACTCTAACAATAGCCCGCTATTTATTCCCCTCAATAAATTCTCACAAGGTCTCTGTCATCTGGAAGGTTATGAGAATACTTAGGTGGTTACCTTATTTAGTAAATAAATCTAAGAAGACCATGGGTGAAGTGTTGTGTGACTGCAGCGTCTATTTGTGGACGCATGTCATGTTTTCTAAATCCACGCAGGCCTCTCTTAAAGGAGAACGAAAAGCAGCTTTAATAAAACACTGTCATAGGGAATGTTCTGCATGAGGCTCTCGCTTGGCTGTGGCTTAGTCGACATTCTTGCATTGCTTAGGGAGAAAAACAAAATGAAGTGTTAAACCAAATAGGGCCAATTAAGAATGAGCTCTCATTTCCATCCCTGACCTTGGGAACTGGATGCTTGTGTTTAAGAATTAGACAAGGTAAGGGGAATTTAGCCAGGCGGAGATGTATTGATTGGAACTGGAGCTTGTCCAAAGCAACATGGTCTTTATCTAAAAAAAAATGCAAATAATTCAGAGAAGACTGGAATCCTGATGGACACAAAACAGACAAGACCTGCCAGCTAATGGACAATGGCAGTGATCAAAGCTGCCTCTTATACCGCCTTGGGGTTTGTAATACTGGTGAGCTTTCTGTCTCAAGAGACCACAAGCATCTAACAAATTAAATAAAAAAATTAAACCCTCAGACCTGCAGGGGATCTAAACAACACTAAATCTAAAGACCTTTTAGGAGCTTATCAATGCAGAAGTTCTTTCCATTAGACGTTGCTGTTATTTTCATAAACTTTTTATACCTGAATATGTTAATAAGCGATTAACAGAGTGTTAATAAGCCAATGATTACTCTCTTCAATAGCAGCCTAATTGAAGGCACCTGTCAGATAGTTCAATGACACAGACATAACAGCTGCTGTCAGTGCTAAGATCACATGTGAACAACGGGTCAACTGTATGTGAGGATACCAGCGACAGGAGGAGGCAGACATGTATACATGGTCAGCACTCATTCTGGCTCTCCTATTCTCAAATTTATTTACACATCTACAGCCTAATGATGCCAGGCAGCAATACGCATAGGCACTACCAGCCGTTTTAAAATATGCAACTGACAAAACCAGACAATAGATATAAAATAACATTCTCAAAACTATTTAAAATAGGTTGGGGCCACAGAGACAGCAGCTGATACTGGCAGCACAGGGCTCAAGACAGGGGTAAACCCCAAATAAGCCACCAGGCTACCGAAGGGTCCACTCACACACACCCACAATCAGATACGCATAAACTTCAAAACAAATGGATAGCCTAACATGCACGTCTTCAGAGGGGGGAGAGAAAACAGTATACCAGAAAAAGAGAACCTGCAAAGTGGATACCTACTACATAATGAAACACTAAGGTCTGAGTGTCCAGGTGCTCAGAGCAATCTGATTGGTCAGTGTGGCTGTGGTGTGATTGGTCAGTGTTGCTTTGGTGTGATTGGTCAGTTTGGCTTTGGCGATGCAATAAAAGAGGAAGTGCAAGTGTGAGATGCATGAAGAGGAGTAAAGGCGCACGCTGAGAGAATCACCTTCAAAGAGGGAAAGTATAAAATCGGATCAGAGGCAAGAAAAGGGACTTGAAAAATAATGACAGGATCTGACAATCAGGCTTTAAGGGAATACACTCAAGAAAGGGAGATGAAATTTAATGTCAGCAAATGTAAAGATTACACATGGGAAGTAAAAATATTAGGTTTATAGGTACATAATGGAAGGTTGGAAAATCGAAAGTACATCTTATGAGAAGGATTTAGTAGTCATAGTGGACTCCAAACGATCAACTGCCAGACAGTGTTCATCAGCAATTAAGAAGGTTGACAGAGTGTTAGGTTATATAGCGCCCTGATGTGTGAAGTACAAGTCCAAGGAGGTTCTGCTCAAGCTTTATAACACACTGGTAAGGCCTCCACTGGAGTAGTTTTGGTCTACAGGTTATAAAAAGGAGTGCTAGAAAAAGTCCAGACGAGAGTGACTAGGCTGATTCTAGGACTACAGGGGATAAATTATGAAAAAACATTAAAAGAGATTTTTCAGTTTAAGCAGAAAGAAGATTAAGAGGTGACATGACTGAAGTGTTTAAAATTATGAAGGGAATTAGTACAGAGGATCAAGACTGTTACTTTAAAATGAGGTCATTATGAACGCAAGGAGACAATTAGAAACTAGTCGAGGGTAAAATTCGCACAAACATTAGGAAGCTTTTCTTTTCAAAAAAAGTCTCATGCATGTGGAAAAAGTTATCAAGTAGTGTGGTAGACAGCATGACCCTATATGGACTTTCAAAACTAGATGACATTTTGGAAGAATTAAGTAGATAGGACTATTGAGCTCTGTTGGATTGAATGGCCTGTTCTCATCAAGATTGTTTAATGTTCTAATACAAACACAGAGAAACAGGTGTGAGACCTCCAAAAAGACCCACAAACTTTACCCCAGGTATACTTAATCCTGCAAAGGTCTAAAATGGACCCTGACTTTTAAAATTTAAAATATACTTTAAAATATACCAACAACGCCCTACAAGGGAGAGGAACCATAAAACCTCTGGCATGGAGACAAATACAACGCAAAATATTTATAAAAGCCACAAGGCATAAAGAAAGTGACAAGAATTTCCCTAAAATGGCAACCCAGACCAAACAAGTCTGATTATGCAATCAAGAATTGACAAATCAAAAACAAAATAAAACAAATAAATCAAACAAAGCATAACATCAATACTGACAAAGAAATGCCCACTCTAAACATCTATGAAGCGATTTTCATGAAAATTGGTACACGTTTCTCATTGGTTGACTAAAAATACTGTAGGGTGAAATCAACCCTGACCCACCCCTTTCTGGGTAGGGTGGGGGGTGATCTTGCTGTCTTGTATGCATATTATCATCCAGTTGACACTCGGAACGACCACCAGAGGGTGAACTGGAGGTGACTGCCAGCATTCATTATGTTTGAGCGCCACCGCACCCCTGTTGCTTTTGAAATTAAATAGAGTTGGCCGGTTCTGAGCGTCAACTGGATGATAACATACATACAATACCGCCAGACAAGCACATTAGTGATTCTTTATTCTTTGTTTTTTTTTTGATAACATTTTTCTCAAACAATAAAAAAAAAACACTTTTATTTTCTTCCCGGGCAACAATGGGTATTGCAGCTAGTTCTACATAACAGGAGCAAAAAAATTTCCAAATTAATCATGACAGAGCGACATGAGCATGCTAATCTATATATATAAAAGCCAAATACCACTGACTCACTCATCACGAAATCTCCCGAAACATGAGGACTTTGTGACTTGATATTTGGAATGTAGGTTTACCCTTGGCCCATAGGTGCTTACTAAGAAACGGTTTTAAAATTTCGTGGTCCAAGCACAAAATTTTTTATAGTTTTTTAGATCCGTTTGTATGTCTGTCTGCTTTTCACGAGAGAACTACTTAATGGATTTAGATCGGGTTTTCTGTATAATTTGCTTGAATGTCACATTGATTTTGCGACTTTCTCATCGCGCTCAGTATCATAGTTTGCTTGTGGTACCAATTTATTAGCGCAAATCCGAGAGAGACTCATCAGGCTGTGTGGAGGGGGGCAGGGCCCTCCTCACTCACACGTCTACCTCGGGGCGTAACCTTAACTCCGCTTAGTTAGCGAACGAGAGAACTACTTAACGGATTTAGATCTGTTTTTTTTTTTCTATACTTTGCTTGAACATTCCAGTTGATTTTGTGACTTCACTCATTGCGTTAAGAATCATAGTTTGCTTGCAGGAGCGATATATTAGCGCTAATCTGAGATTGAGGCTGTGGATCGAGGGGAGGGGGCAGAGTGACGTCAGGAGTAGAGAGCTGGATGGGGTCCTCCTCACTATTCTGTTTCACTAATACGCGGGTGAAGCCACGGGGGATGGCTAGTCAAATAGAGTTTGATGTTGTCTCACTGGAACATACCGACCTTGAAAAGTCCTACTATGGGTGACAGGACCTCCTGGTCAAGTTGCTCCTAAACTGCAGGATGACTGTTGGTGATAGGCTGTGATCCCCCTACATTTGGTGTCAACAGTCTCTTCCTCTCTAGGTGTATGTGCATGACTAGACTTGTATTAGTTAAGATAAAGAATAAAAAAAAAATTCTTACTGGAAGTTCTTTTTATAACACAATTAATTGTCACCAAAATCTGAACAATCTGGAGAGGCATATTTGTCATTTGTATTTGTGAAGGATATTGCAAGGTTGGCACTATGAAACATTCAATATAACAATTGAATTTACATGCATTGTTGGAAGAAAAATATGTAATGGAGCAGACTCATGATGGAAAAAATCTGCCAGGCTCTTGTGTACTTGAGGTAAGCAGGCACCCAGCTTGTCCAGCAAGTTTGAGATTTAAAGCTCACCAACTTTGCATCTTTTAGATGAATACCTGCAGACTTTGATTTTAGGCCACATCTCTCCATATCCTAACAGAAAATCTGCTAGATTTGTACTACACGACCATTTATTGGCTTTATAAAAGCTTTGATTCTCTTCAATCTCTTGCTGCGAAGTATTTTAAACTCGGGAGTGAGCGGCCTGATATTACCAGTGCAGGATAACCCAGCATGCGTAAGCATTTCAATATTCATTAGCAGCAGGAGAGAAAAGATTCTTTTTTTGTGAGGAGAAGGTGCAGAAAGTACACATGTGCTTTTCAGTGAAATCCACATTGACATTATTGGGGGCAACAAGTAAGACAGATATAATATAATATTCATTTTCCAATGAAAAAACTGACAAGTCAGTTAGGGGCACCGCTGCCAGCCCTGAGAGCACTTGCTTGATTTATTTTTTCATTAGATTTACATATCATTTATTTGTATAACGAATCTGAACCATAATCCCATGCAGACTTTTAAATATCATAATTTTCAACAACTTGCCTGTAGAAAATGGCACAGTCGCCTTACTTGCTGCAAGCACAACAGAAATGAAGGTGACAAAGATGTGGTAAAATCATGAAGGCTTGAGTTCTGTTCCTTCAACTTTCAATATAATAAACATTGAGTGAACATGAGGTAAGGGTGATGTAAGTTAAAATAAGACATCTTTTAATTTTAGTTACAGTTAATACCAGGCATTGTGACAGCAAGGCACCACTGAGCTGGTGAAGGGCTAGAATAAGGATTACCAAGTGTGACTGATGGGCAGGGTCCTTTCCATAAAAGAAGGACCAGTGGAGCAGATGTGTACATGCCATTGCCCTCCGCCCCCCCAGAGTGCTAGATGGCAGCCCCCCGGGTTGCAGCGGTGCCTCAGATTCCTGCAGAGTTCAATGGGAGTTGGAGTTTGGAAAAGCCCTGTTGGGTTGGGAGAGCTGAAGAACCCTACTTTGGGCTTCCACTAAACCTGGGATTGCTTCCAGATAATGGTAATAGGCCACATGAAGGAGCCAGAGTCGGGAAGGAGAGGACGACGCTTGCCAGAGGAGGAGTGAAGTCAGACAGAAAAAGACTGAGAGAAAAGAGAAGAAGATTGCTGTATTGTGCTGTTTATTGTACATTTGGTTCTGTGCTGTACAGATGGGAAATAAAAGGAAAAGAGTTTTCTACTGAAAATTAAACGTTTGTGTTGCTGGACTTGTGCCTGGTGCCTGTCTGTGTCAGGTTTGGGCAGCTGGTGCGTCCCCTGGTGGCCACACAAGGCTCCCCATAGATGTGTGAAAATACATAACCCACCATAGAGGGGGGTAGATCATGCCATGTGTTGTGTGAAACTCACAGGGGTACACAATTGAGATTGAAATCGAGTACAGTAGCTGGAGAAAACTGTGCAAGAGACCATGCAGGACTTTTCAAGATGCAAGTCTTTGGTTTTATACTTGGGGCTTTGGCCTGATAGTAAGGCAGTGAGCTCATGTTCATCCAGCTTAAAACCAAGATTTTGGGCAGCCCAGAGTGCAGTCCCATCCATTTACTGAACCTGCTTTTATGTTTGCATATGCCTAGAGCATATGGTACAATTTAAGAAGGAGCTCCAGTCAGTCACAGGGGACACCCATTCACACACCCACCTGACTCATCTCAGGTTAGTCACCTATTAGCACAACAAGCACAAGTTTGTGTTGTGTGAGTATCTCAAGAAGTTAGAAAATGTATGCATGGTGTAACATTAAGGTGCATTCTGAGGACTGTGCAGGCACCTAATGGACTGAACCTTCTCAATCCATATCTGGTTTGGTGGGGGCAGGACTGGGCATAAAGCTGAACAGAGGACTCTAGTCCATTACAGGGACCACTTTCACTCACACACGCACACCCACCATATTCATATACAGTGACAATTTGCAGTTGCCAACTAACATAACCAAAAAAAATCTTTTGTAATTAATTCTTTTTTCACTTGAGCATCTCTGGCCATAGAAATTTGCATGAAATAGGTCTTACAAAGCTATTCAGTAATGACAAATGTCAGGGAATAACAGAAGGGAAAGACAAACATTACTTTGGGTGAATGTGGCACACTGATGGTAAATTATAGTCTCAGTGAAATAATGAATGATTTATATTGTGCAGATAATGCAGCTGTGAGGTTGGTTTAATGTAAGATGAATAGTACTTAGTAAATGTTTATTTTCTTTGTGCCTAAAGGCTTACAGTACATGCCTCAGGGTACTTCATTCATATCTAGATAACCTTTTGTTTTCATAGCTTGCAATTTATACCTTTATGGTTAAGAAGGTCATTTAACTTACCTGTTACAACAAAGAATCAGAAGGAGTGAGATGTCGATACACCGGTTCTCATCCATGTACACTCAAGCAGCTGGGAAGACTTTATAAAGCAGATACAATCTGCTGATGCAGAGATTTCTGTGTGCACCTAGCTGGACTTGCAGATGCAGGATTCCGCGTGTGCAGAAACAGCTTGTGACAGTGAGTTCCTACCCAGGCCCGATGCCTGTTGGTGTTTTATTAACTTGTATTGGGGATCTGTTTGCCATCAGTAACATCTATCAGGGAAGAAACAAAGAGAAAATATACAAGCTGGTGTAACCGCTGTTAAGGAAAAATTGAAATAGTAAACTAATTCATAGTAGAAGTTGTACAGAAAGATTCTATGTTTAAAGATAGACATGTCTGCAGATTCTGCAGTGCTCATCAGTAGCAGGTTTTGAGATTTTCAAACTTTGTACAGTGCTGTCTGTTAGAAACACCACAGCAAAAACTGAACTGTCTCAACAAATCTTTTCAAGAATAAGTGTGCCAAATTTCATGGGTATTGAACTAGGTGTTCCTTGGATTAAATTCAAAAATATCTAAAAAAAACAACCAAACCACCCAGTCAGCGTCCCCAGGATCTGTGAGGCAGCAGAGCCCATTGTGACACACTTTACCATAGTTGGGCATCAAGTTATGGACGAGTCACAGTGCAGAAACACATTGGACAGGATGACATTATTTAGTTTTAGTGAGCAAGACATGAAAATAAAGTTTGGTCATCTATGCAAAGCTACAGGAGGAGATAGACAGAGAGAGAAAGAGAGAATGAATGGCAAGTTATCGGGACAGCAATAATAAGAAAACATTATCAGAGAGGATGATGGACTACAAAATATAAAGAGGCAGAGGAAATCCAACACAAAAAAACAGTTTTAAATGTTTGAAACAGCACCATCATGTGAAACTCTATAAAAGAAGTAAAACACCAACTCGTGTAATGCTCCACCGTCACTATTGTGTCGGCGTTTTGAAGACAATTGGACTAACGACTGATACAAAAGGCTGAAGCAGCACCAGTCCATTTTTGTTGCTGTCATGGATTTATCATTTCAGGGTAAAGAAAGAAAGTTGGTTTTGGACAGCATTTTGCAAAGCGTTTAGAGTGTTAGTCAGGAATAGAAAAGTGTTGTGATTTGAAATTGTTTTTACATTTTTCCTGACGTTCTCCTGTCTTTTTTGTCGGATACAGAAAAGCCTTCCAAGTTTGAAGAGACAAAACCAAAGATCATTCCTGGTGAATATCAGTACTCAAATCTATACCTAAGAATATCATAAAGGGAAACAAGAGCAAATAACAGGATCCATAAAATCTAAATTGCACAAAAAACACATTTTTTTAAATTATCCACAGACTCAGATAGTAAAGCATCTGTTGCACTGATTCTTACAGTGCCGCGCAGATGACGTAATCGTATTACTGCCAGGACCACATACCATAGAAACTGTCATCATGTCGTGACAATGATGACACTTAATAGTTGCACCCAGTGAAAAGCAAAATAACAAAAACACCAGAAAGTATTCTGTAAAAATAACATTCTGTACCTCAAAAACCCATGATGGGACTTAACAATTAATAACAAAGCATACAATAATAAAACAAGCCTAAGCAAATCCGCTAATGTACAGAATCACAACAACTATTTATTATGGGTGCCACCATTTGTGGACTGTTTTGTTTGCTGTTGCTTTGTTACCCATGAATGACCGCTAGTGTGTGTTGCAGAAGATCATCAACACGACCATTTAAGGTCAGTGCAACGTACTTCCTGGTCATCGAGGCTGGATTAAACCCTGAGAGCTAGCAAGTACGTTTCTTTTGTTCGACTTTGGTGTACCGATCTTTGGCAAAGACTGTTCTACAATAATTTCTGATTACTGTTTAGGCTTTGGTAAAAGATGGGACTGCCATTCTGATAATGAACTTTGGCTAAATAAAGATAATGTTGCATCTTCTTGTTTCTGCCATTAAAAATTATGCTTTCTTCCACGGATGTGTATTCAGAAGGGCCTGTAAGTGAGAAGCACAGGAGAGTGAAGTGAATGCTACTTAAACACTAAGATAACTGAGGAGATGCAAGAGCATACAGTAGAATCAAAAAATGCAACAATAACATATCAAGTTGGCAGCCAAAGAGAAGAGAAGAGGGTGTGAGTGGTTGGTCGGTGAGAGATATGTCAGTCTAAGTGAATGGAAGAAAGGAGGGGAGTGCCAGCCTTGAGAGGTTTGGAGGCAATGTAGTGGAACATAGGATCAGACCTGAGGACACAGGCTGCTGGTTCGAGTATTCATACATTAACAGTACACCAGAGAACAGAAAGAACATGTAAGATTAACTTAAACTTGCAATGAGCTCACACAGCTAAGAAGCAGTCACATACACCCCTTATAAAACCCTGTTGTGTTGTTTGAGAATATCTGCGTCTCTGGATATTCAATTTAATCACTAAAATAATGAAGTTTAATAAACCATTTCATTTACGTTCTGTACTATTAAATTATTCACTTTCACCACAGCTGTAAGCTGTTTAGCTGCAGACAGTGATCTTGTAAAATATGCTCAATAAACAAATACCGTACCTATACCTACGGTAAAGTGAATGGGATTCACTCAACACAATACCTAAAAAGGAACGTTTTATTATAACTTGTGTAATGCAGCATTATGCCGGGTGATTTGAACAGTTACACACCGTCTTTGAGAGTCTATCTATTCATTATATTAACCAGCTTAATCCATCTACAGGACTGGGAGAAGACGGCAAATATCCCAGTAACTACTTTATTATATTTGCAGTTGTTTTTGTATTATTTCCTGTATGTTTAACAGCTGTTCAAAAATTAACAGAATGCACCACGATGGTGTAGTTGGTCTGATCAGTGTTTAACATCATTATTATTATTATTAATGTGTTGTCTATTCATTAGGAGGTAAAACACAACACCCATTTTTAATATCAGCAATTTTGCAAATGTCCCTTTAACTGCTGATTGAGACCCTCTCTTAGTAAGAATTCCCAGCATTGCCGCATGCAAGAGCCAGCAGAGGGTCTGGAGGCTTTCGTGACACATCGCAGTGTAGTCTGAATGGCCCATAATAAGCATGCATGGACATGGTGCGCTGAGCGCAGTAAATCAGACTTAACACTCAAGTGACACAGGTTATGGTTAAATACTGAATTGGCAACACAGTTACTGTGAAATTGCAAGACATTTTTAAAGCTTTCAAGGCCCTCCTGAGACTCTTGTTTGATTATTAGCATGATAACTTTGTCTCTTTCTCTCACTCTCTTGCTCTCTCTTCTTTCAAGATAACCCTCCTGCTTCCTGCACATTTACAACATAAGTATTTATATTATGTCTTTGGCTATGCAACCGGAAAAAAGACCATTCAAGCTCGGCAGTTATTCTGTATGCATTCAAATCATGGGCTTCTAGTCCCAAAATAGCTGATGATACCTTTTAAAACAATGTACACTTAAGTCATCACGCACCGAGGGAGGACCCTCATTCTGTTGTCTTAATAGACATTAGCAATGAAACACAGGAGGAATTAAATCTTCATTATTTTAAAGTGAACAGCTCTAATTTCTGAATTTAAAATCTATGTACTGCTTGTAAGAGCCAATCCCAGTAGTTTGCTGTTAATGTTATAATGACATAATGTAATGTAAGTTTCACACAGTTACATAGATAATGGAAGATTGTATTTATCCCCTATAAACACTCATGTTAATGGAACATTCTTAATACTCTGCTTTATTTCCGACTAGCCAAAGTACCTGGTGTTGTCTCTGTATATTTATAGAATAAGTAAAGGAGAGAAGGCAAAGCTTTATGTGTTTATTAAACGATGATGCTGTTGTTATTTCTAGCTGTCCCATGTGTCATCCACACTGCCTTTTTGTCAATGTTTACACTCTTCTGAGTCAGGAATTTCTTCTTTTTGGGTCTGAATGAATTCCAGAATTGTGATATGTCCTTGCTGGGTTGTAACCATGAACTCTGTCATGTACCACTCGTAATCCAAGTTCAAAGTGAACACTTAGTAGTGCTTAAATTATGAAGAAAAGCCAACAAAGCAGGAGTTAAACACAAATCCTTTGATTCTTCTTTGTGTGCGCTACTCTTCCTCTCTTGATCAAGCCTCACCCAACAACCTCCTGCAAAAGCAGCACCTGGGGCCTCATGTATAAACGGTGCGTACGCACAGAAATGTTGCGTAAGAACTTTTCCACGTTCAAATCGCGATGTATAAAACATACACTTGGTGTAAAGCCACGCACTTTTCCACGGTACCTCATGCCTTGTCGTACGCAAGTTCTCCGCTCGGTTTTGCAAACTGGCGGCACCCAGCGTCAAAGCAGTGCTACTATTCCTGTGTGGTTACTCCTTATTTTCCTGACGCGGCTTTACAAATACACAGAAACTAACCGCATATTGTTTATTAATGTAATGCATCTGATTGTAATTAACTTGTAACAATATAATGGTCCAGGGAATAGCCATAGTATTCCAAATACCATAACTGCTTTAGCGTTGTTACTCTAACTGCACCTTCTTCTTCTTTCAGCTGCTCCCGTTAGGAGTTGCCACAGCGGATCATCTTTTTCCATATTACTCTCACTGCACCACTCGGAGTATTTATATCACTGTATCTGAGTGTGAATCACAGCAGCAGCTGATCGGAAAGAGAATTATTGGTATACAGCTTCAAGGACACGCTACCTCAGCCACGGCAAAACGTTTCAAAGCCTTTCCTGTACAGACCTCGCGGTTCAGAAACAGTTTCATCCCAAGAACTTTAAATGCATTCAATCAAGTGCTTCTTGTAGAACTGTTTGTACTTATAAGTATAATCACCTCACTGTAAACTTGCACTACAGTTATAATATTACACAACCTGCGCCTCTTTATAAAGCGCGTATTTACATATGATGACGATATCATTTTTAAGATGAAATGCGGCAAAATATGTACATTATATTATACAGATAAAACTTTAACTTCATTTAAATAATATATATTCTTCACTACGACTGGCGTGAAGGATAGAATAAATAAACATGTACTACGAAGATATTTCAATGTTCCTTAAACTTTTTGAAGAATCGGCGCTCTAAGCTTACATATGGGTTAACGTCTATTACAGAGCTGATTGTGTGGCGATCGGTTACTTGGAGAAAGAAAAGCAAGGACTGCAGGGGCGGCTACGCCAATATATATTGAATATAAAACAGAAAGAGAAAATAACAACACAGCTAAAAACGCACAAAAATTAAACACTTGTGTCATGAGCACGAGGCGGTTATGCAGTGTCCGCAACGGACGTGGCCATCCACCTTGCATAAGATAACATATTGACATTGGACGTTCTCTATTGGACATAGAGCCGCCCATGAGTACTGCTGCAATAAATAGTTTCATCGAAGGTCACACACAATCACTGCGCCGTGAAACCCATGTTTAATAACGTGCTTTAACTCCTATCATCATGAAAATATCACGCATACATCTTAGTATTTTAGTTATTTAGGGAGCTGTAATATCATGAATGTAATGGATTCTGTGTCCTGTCAGAGGAAGAGAGCCGGTTTAAGAAGCACGTAGTGATTCACACACATAGAGCACAGAGAAGATCAAATACAAAACAAAGCATTTAACGTGCTACTTTAATTACGATGTAATTTGAGAAACTGGTTAATTAAACGATTTTAAGATGAAGTTTATGATGTTCTACTTTAATGACAAAATAAACTATGTGATTAAAGTGGAAATTTCGAAATTGAAGTTGACATTTCGTGCTTTTTCCCCACTGTGTGCCTTTTTTTTCTCTGTACCCTAATAAGCTTTCATATGACACTCAGACAGTGGACCACAACTCGCCTTTTCATGGCGACTTTGATATGTGACTTCTTTTTTATTTCCGGCACTGTGCGACTTTGTGAACGTGAGCGTTCAAGTTTCTCCAACATGCTATGGCACTCGATCAGCTTCCTTTTGTTGATTATACCACGGTTTAATTAAACAAATAGTATGTTTTTCCTTTGCCTCCACTTGGTATTCGCTGAAATTCTTACATTTTCCCCCGTGCTTTTCCCATTGTCTTTTCACAGAAGGCTGAGCTTAAGGTTGATTTATATTGATTTGCATATTCAAATAGGCGTAATTCTGGGAGGATTTGGGGCGTTACATAATGCGCATGCACGAGCGTTAGTTTTCACGCTGACCGGGATTTATGTAGCGGAAGAACGTGGAAGTTGGAGTACACACAGATTCCTGCATCTGGATTTTTCTGTGCATAAGCACATTTCGGCTTTCGTGCTTACGCCATGTTATAGTACGAATGCTATGCACGGCGTTATACATGAGGCCCCGGTGTTGCCTGGGTAAGTAATGTTAAGCTCTCTTCATTTTCTTCACCAGTCTGCCTTCAGTCTTTTCAGATTTTTCACTTTTCTCAGCCAGCAGGTGGCACTGGTGTGCAAACTGTAGCACACAGACAAACGCAAGTGACTCCCAGGGTCAAAATTGTGGGTTCTAAAAGTCGCCTATCTTCTCTGTATGGTCCTAGAGAGTAACTATGCCTGTCTGTAAGTTTCCTATACAATCCTAAATCATTTGAATGATCTGGACTAGATTTTGCATAGTTAGGTTGTCATGAATCCTCCCTCTGATTCAACCCATTGACACATGAAAATGCAGGTCCTGTTTCATTATAAACCACTTTGGGCCAAAATTGGTACTTGCAAGTTTTCAGGGTCAAAGATTACAAATCTCAAATTGTTATTTCAGAACTCAATACTCGTAATCCAACATGGCGAAGCAACGCTTGTCCACATGAAAAATGTAATTACTGATAATACTACTGTGTGATACCCTCTTTAACGCATGGAAAATGTAGGTACTTATTTATTTATTAACCGATTTCAAAATTGGCTTTCTGGGTTGGAAATTATGAATCTGTGATTGTTTTTTTCAAAATTCAAGACAGCCAATCAAATATAGTGGACCAAAATTTTGTCCACAAGAAAAACATAATTACCAATAATACTATTGCATAATATCGACCCATCAAAGCTGTACAATGGAACAAAGCTATGTGTTAAGAAACTCAGGACAAAAGCGACAATTTTCACTGGCAATGCTAAAGGAGAAGGTGTGTTTGTTCCACGCATTCATATGATGCCTGTTGAAATGCCTTTTCGATTTTAAGTGACTGAAATATCCAGCGCGACTTGAATTTCCTGTGACTATAAATAAGGCTCAAGAACAGCCACTAAGGGTAGCAGGCAGAAATCTAGAAATTACGTGCTTTTACCGTAATCAGCTTTATGTTTCTTGCTCCAGAGTTGGCATTGCAAAACATTTACACACTGGAGGGGAAAACCAAAAATATTGTAGATCGCAAAACTTTAACTTAATTAATTAGCTATATTACAATAATACAGTATGTACGTAGTATAAAAGAACAAAATGATATATGAATTTTTAAATTGAACATCACTAAATTTATTTGAATATGTTATTATTTCATTTCCAAAAATACTGATATTCTAGATATAAGACGTACTTTAAGCTATGAGCAGTTTTATATGTATAGATTTAACAAAATATTGCTAGAGAAATGGAGTGTTATGTAGGTAAGATTACTTGCTTGCAAATGTAAAGATATGCAGGCATACAGATTTCTGACTATGTGCCTACTGTATGTCATAATGGATTCACTAGGATATACTGTATACTGATGTATTTAGCACAGATATGGAAATTCACAGACAGCACGGTGGCGCAGTGGTAGCGCTGCTGCCTTGCAGTTAGGAGACCCAGGTTCACTTCCTGGGTCCTCCCTGCGTGGAGTTTGCATGTTCTCCCCGTGTCTGCATGGGTTTCCTCCGGGAGCTCCGGTTTCCTCCCACAGTCCAAAGACATGCAGGTTAGGTGCATTGGCGGTTCTAAATTGTCCCTAGTGTGTGTGTGTGTGTGTGCCCTGCCTGGGGTTTGTTTCCTGCCTTGCGCCCTGTAGCTAGGATAATGGATAAACTTAAAGAAATGTAAGCCTTACGCAGAAACATCCTTTTTAGTGGTTATTATAAATGTTACCTTTCATTTTTGTGCGAACTTTTCTTGCTTTGTATTTCACTAAAATTTTAAAATGAAGATGTAGCCCTAGGCTCATATAATATAATATTCCTCTTAGTAATGTTTACTGGTTGTTTCACTTTGTTTTTTCTTTTTTTTGTTTTTTTTTTAAAAAAGTTTTACGTGGTTTGCGGAGGCTTTAGAGCTCCAGGCGGTGTTCACGCGAGATTCGGTTGGACGCGGGGAGAGGAAGAAGCGGGAAGTGGAAAGACAAAGAAAAAAAAAAGGAGGAGATGGCTGGTGAGTTGAGCGGGAGAGGCTAACGAGCGGGGTCTAGGTTGTGAAGAGGCCGGGAGACTTAGAGATAGCACTCCGGTGACCAAAGAAAAGCCTGGCTGCTCCTCAGGCAAGGAGGAAAAACAACAAGTTTCACCCCATTTGGATGGACTAGCTTCATTTCGTTTGCAGCGTTTTGCCGTGAGCCTGCTTGCAGGGCAACTCCATCATTTTTCCACAGCTTGGAAGTGCTGTGTTTGGACAATGGACACTGGTTTTCACTTCACTTATTTGTGAGTACTGTGACCTTTTATGTTGGCTTGTTAGAGTGAACGAGCCTTAATTTTTTTTATTTTTTGGCCACCACGTTCCCGAACGTCAAACAGGCCTGCAACGAGGGGAGTTTGTGTAAATATTATTTTTATTTTGGTGGCCGCTGGCTTGGGTGTGAGTATGTGTGTGTCTGTGGGCGCCTAAAGTTGTTAAGTTAACGTGAGGTTTTAGTACTTAAGTTTGCTCATATTATAGATTTGGTTATTGTGGTTTTATTATCAGTGGGATGTTTTAAGTGCTGGTAAAAGCAAACAGCTAAAAAGTACATTTGTAAGGTTAAAGTACACTGCCTGAACCTATAAGGTATTTGTTGTGAAGGGTAAATATATTGAAAGTTATATGGATTTTATAATTTCTGTAATCTATGATTTGTGTGAATTTTGATTGGTCTTAACTATAATTTTTTTTTTTTTGGTATTTTTCCAATTTAGTCAATAAATTTTGTTATGTTTTGGGAACATATTTGTATTGTGAATTGTGTTACAAGTTACTAATTGTGAAACAGCTGGCAGATTATTACTGGCAAGTAGGTATTAATTAACGGATTCCAATTTATCCTCTAAAAACACATACTTAAAATTAAAGGGGTTTTCTATAAATCAGTTTAGGGAAATAGAATTTACGAACTTAGGGTGCTATCCTATGGCTAAAGGGTAAAGAAAGCGCTACAAAGATATTTAGATTGTGGAGCTTTTTCTTCTGTACAAGTCATACTCAAAGCTCGGACCTTTTTAGTAGCTGCAGAATTTTGGAAACACTAGGAAAACATAGCATCACTGCAGTTTCAACAACAGCAAAGTTCTTTACACTTAAAGGGAATCATCTACTAGTATGACTGACTGTTACAGGACAACAAATATCTGTTTAACTATCTATCTGTTTGTTACGTGGAATACTGCTGGAAAATGTCTAAACACTATTCTCACTTTGAAATGGAATGACTGAGTGAAACGGGCTTAGCATACTAGAGTGTGATTGTGAGTGTCATGTTCTTGCCTGGGGCTTCAAGACTGGCTCAAATATAAGAATACAAGAAACCTGACAAACGAGAGGAGACCATTCAGTCCATCAAGTCCATTTGTTTAGCTGATAGCTAAGTTGTCCCAATATCTCATCCAGATACTTCTTAAAGGTTGTCAAGATTTCTGCTTGAACTCCATGTCTTTGTAGTTTGTTCCAGATTGTCTTAACTCTTTAAGGATAGAAGAGCTTCCTGGCTTCAGCCCTAAACGCACTTCCCCTTTCTGATCAAATTCCCTTGACTATAAGTCATTCAGTTGTTTTTTTTTCATATGTTTGATCCGTTTTTGCTTTTAATCTACCCAGATTTTGCCTTCAGTACCAAAAAACATGTGAGGAATAACTGAAAGTCTTGGCATCCCTGTGTTCTGGGTGGATTGTTTTTTAAACATTGATGATGAACAGACAAGGGATGAGTAATTTATTCATCTACAGCAGAGTTTCTTACCCTGAAAATATGGGACTCACACAACTTCCTAAAGAGCAGTGCTATCCCCCACAGACTTGTGGAGAAGAAACAATGTCTAAATTTCTCTTTTTTAACAGCCTCGGTTATCCCTGAGATAAGCCCCTAAGTGAATAACTTGAGGTACCTGAAATAACCAACCTCAACCTCCTCTTCCCCAGGACTTGGCACTGTAGTCATGATCCTGGTGATGATCCTTTTCTTGTGAAGCGGACCAATGCATTGGGAAGATCTTTAACTTGGCGTTTACTCTTCTGGTTCTCTGCCTATCAAATCATGATCTCTCACATCTGTTGTGCCAGGTCCATTGTGCCATGGTTGCTTTTTTGGTAGGTAGAGAAATCATGTTCATGTCCTGAAGAGAAGGCAAATGGTCCTTGCCAGCTGGAGAAGAGCATTCTCTTCGAAGATGGACTCGGGCACACCATCTCTGACATGCTCATGACCTCAATGCAGTCATCGATTATGTATAGTTTTATTTACTGTAATCATTTTGTTAGTGTTTAACTGTCATTATTTACATATCTTACATTTTTTGTCCTTTTGTATGTTATGTTTTGAATTATTTTTGTTTATAAATTATTTATTATGTATGTATTAAGTTCATTTTTGTGTTAGTGTGTCTTGTTATGTGACCTATATCCATTATATAGAGTTTCAGAGCGTAGGTACACCATGATGCTCAGATGAAGGACCGCTCTTTGACTCCAAGCAGAGAATCAAGTCCTCCAGATAGGCATGAGTGGAAACTTCTTTAAAGTAAGTCCTCCAGTGAACTTTTTTCTTTTATTCTTTTCTTTATTCATTTTTTTGTTCTTTTTTCCATTTATGTCAATTTTGATATTGGACTGTGCATTTGATTTGTTAGCTGTTATGGTTTGTTGTCTTTTTAAGTTTCCTTTCATTTTACTAAGGGTAAAATATTCACCTTGAAGTTGTCTTTGGAGTTTTATTGCCAAAGTAATCTTATTTTGCAGTCAGAATTTTACTTAGAGATTCCATGTTGAAATTGATTATATTTACTTCCTTTTATGATGTCATTTTGACTTCACGATCATAGGCACCCGTTTCCATAGGGATTGTTTCTACGGCTACGCTAATTGTGATGTCATTGGTGTGCTGGTATAAAGATTTCCCAAAAACAACTATTTATATCAGAGATTGGACCAGTCTCCGTGACTTATTTCCCAGGATTTCTGAAATTGCGTTATTGAAACACAGCTCTGGCTTTTGTCTCAAATTTCTGGTTTATAATTTGGTTTTGACGACTCTTTTTCACTTTCAGTTTTAACTTTTTCTTGCTGGTTGACTTTTAATGGGAGGCAAGCCCTGCAATTTAAAGCCATTCGATTTAATTTACTTTCTGCCTTATACCTAGTACTGTTGGGAAAGGATCCAGCTGCAGTTTGAAAATGAATATATAAATTAGTAGTTGTGTGTGCTGCTAAAGCTGTTTTAATATAGTAGACCACTATGGCAACAAGGACAAGGGGCCTCATGTATAACACCATGCGTAGAATTCACACTAAAACATGGTGTACGGACAAAAGTAGAAATGTGCGTACACACAAAAAAATCCAGATGCATAAATCAGTGCATACGCCAAGTTCCACACACTTCCTGTTTAGAAAACCCAACAAACGTGAAATTTAACTCACATGTACTCGCCTACAGCCCCCTAAACTCCTCCCCAGGATTTGGCATATTTTAATATGCAAACCAATATAAATAGCCCATGGAAAAAATGAATTTCAGCGAATGCAAAGTGGAGGCAAGTAAAAAGTACTATTTGTTGGCTTAAGCAGTAGTATAAACAACAAAAGAAAATCGATGGAGTGATACAGTGTGTCAGAGACACTTGATAGTGCCCAAACCACTTAACAAAATATAAGCATACATACAAAATCAAAATGGAGATGTGAAGTCCAAAAACAAAGTGGAGAAAAAAGGAAACTGAAACTAAAATCTCTGTTTCACAATAACAAACAAAATTACAAAGCTCAAATAAATTTGTTCTTTCCAGGAACAATTAGCAGAACAAACCAAAGGCATGACATGTGAGAGTTAATGTTGCTTAAGATGGACTGGCATCCCCATCCAGTTTTTCTGACTTGTGCCTGACTATGCAATGAAGTAATACTTATAACTGAAAAACTGGGTACAGAAAAAAGACAAATGATTTTCCCTTATATATTTTTTTTCTGTGTATTTTAGAAAGGATGCCATTATGAAATATCAATTATGCATTTTTACTTCAGTTTTTGTCAGAAGCATTCTCAGGAATTGTAAATCGCAACTTTGATTCTTTTTTCACTTTTACACATTGACAATGAGCAGAAAAAATAATTAACACCAGAAAAGATGAATGAACTCCACCACATTATCTACTCGCACTCCAATTCTGCTCCTGGCCCAAATGTAAAACTAGGGTAGCCAGCTTTTGAGTACACTTTCCTCCATCCGGCGCCATTTTGAGCCGGATGTTAATTTGTCCATATTTAGGGTTTAGCACAATTCTGGGTACATTTTCTGGTTGGCAGGGATCACTTTGTGAGAGAATAAATGAATTGCTAGACATGACAAGAGAGCACATAATTTGCACTGCATGTGGGGAACTTTGTAACCTATTTGCTCTTAGAGTCTGCCATTGACATTGTAAGACATGGCATATTATACAGATCTGTGGGCTCTGCTCATAGTAGATAAGCTACAAAGCCGCTGTGTGCTGTGGAGTGGTCGACTTTTTTTATTCTCAAAGCAAGAGCTTATGACAAGTTCCACGTGCTCTGTTCTTAAAGTGAAAGATAACTTGTTCTTTGGTGTATTCACAAAAAGTTGAATAAATTGATTTATTGGGCCAAATGCAATGCATTCATTAATCACAACTCCTTAACATCTTATTATTTGTGCTTTATCTATATCTGCTATTATATTATATATAATATATTGATATTATATACTATATTGCTTTTCTGTGGCTTCAATTTAGTTTTACTCTTAGTACTCTAGATATGTGTAGTATTATCATCTCTTCAATGAATCTGCAATTATTATTAATCTTTGCTTTCCTCCATTCTCTTTTCCAGTTCATCTGTGTTTCCACCTGATCAATGTTCTGGGCAGCTGCCGGTGATGTCAGAATGCAAGTGGATACCCCAACTTGTCACAAGACCCACTGTGTTGAAGCCTCCAAGATGAAGCCTAAGAGAACATTTAGGTTAGGTAGAATGCACATAGGGGATGGGTGGTCTTTTGACCTGGAACCCTTTTTTTTTTACTTTTTTTTTTTTTTTCCAGCATAACTGGAGATTTTTTTTTTCTGTCCACCCTGGCCATCTGATCTTATCATTGGACAGTCGTTTAGAAACTTAATAAAAAACAATTCTCTATTTCTCTTAATTATATATCTTTCTTATGTAAGTGTACATTGTTTATTTATCTTTTGCATACTAATTATTCATTACTATTCTTATCTAAATTAAATGTGTTGTTCTTTGCATAAAAGTACTTCTTTGACATAATGTATAACACTTTTAACTACATTGCACGTATAAAAATGTGCTATAGAAGTAAATATTGTTGTTCTTATATATAAGCTAAACAGAAAACATCATGTTAAAATTTCTGTTTAATAAAATAAGTCTGGTGATTTTTCTATATGCATGTGTTGTTATTACAATAAGATTTAAAACTTACAATAAATATTCTTTATGTGTATATATATATATATACACACACACACACACACATATTGTAACAAAGGCGCTATATAGGCACCCGACCCGACACAGATGGACACCGAGGCACGTATAAACTAAACAAGACTTTTTTTTTTCCTCACCCGTGGGCGCACGTCTTCCCCGTGACACGGGCAATACGCAGTCCCCAAGCCATATAAAGCACAGCAAACACACCAACAATCCTTTTCCTTTACCACCACTCCTCGTCAAGCGTAGTCTTCCTCCTCCCGACCCTGGTGGTCCCCATGGTATCCAGGAGGGCTGTTTATAAAACCTACAAGGTCCATGAGGCTCTGCTGGAATTCGGGGAACCTCCATGCCGCTGGGAGGGCTCTATCTGGCGGCTTGGAGGTGTGGTCTGGAATATATAGCCGGCCATCCTTCACAACATATATATATATAAACATATATACGTATACACATATATATATATACACACACACATACAATATATTGTATGTTAAAAATAAATATAGTAAAGGAGAATAAAGATATAAAGATTTGGGACAACACTGTATATTTAAAAGGGAAAAATAATAAAGCTTTTCAGCAAAAGTAACGTCTCCGAGGACGCAAGTCTCAAGTTAGACTGTCCAAGATGGCGACACTCTGCTTAAAAACAGACCGGAGAGGACAAGGGGGTCCAGGTGGGTGGAAACAGGAAGTGAGGTCAGAGGTGGTGAGGTTGTCAGTCATCTGGTCAGCAGAGGGAGGTAGAGAAGAGGTGCTAGAATACAGTGCCACCCTGTGGATCAACGAGGAATTACCACCACCAGAACATGTAAGCCTTCCCCATGGCACACATATGTGACAGTATATATTTATATATAAAAAACGTTAAGAGTTATTTAAACACTGAAAAGGTAAGAAGGTTAAAGACGTAAACATTTTGGCTGTACAGCCTTCATCATCAGGTAACCTATGACTATGACCCATGTATTCAATGTCCACCATTTTTTGGAATTTTAGAAATGGCCAACCCGCCCCCACCTCCACCCCCACCCCAGCGGGCGAACAAACCCCACACACACTTCTCAGGTTTACTAAAGTTTTTTGTGTCTTCATTAAATGATATATTATCAAGATGTTTATTGCTATCATCATTCACAACTAAAGTGATATTAAAGGTGTAATCAATAATCAGAACAAGTCACCAGGAAAACAGGTAAAAGAACGTGATGTGGCCGATGGCCTTCAGGTGCCACTGACCCTTGAGTTGAGGTCACACCAAAGCTTCCCACACAGATTAAACTTGTTAAATTCAGCAAAAAGAACTTCCAGCCCAGTCAAGTCAAAGTTCCCTTTTGGTGCTGCTGCTGTGTGAAAACGTATGAGCAACATTTGCTGTAGGAAAGTCAATGCAGCCTATTCTTCTGTTTCAAAGTGCTTTGATATTCATGTTTGCGTGAAAAGCTCTGTATAAATATTTATAGATTAGATACCAAAAAATAGAACAAATGCTTTCAGCCTATCTACATGCAAATACATATTTGATGGAACCGTGGCCTATAGAAGACAATAATAATTGGAAACTGATTTGATAACATCACACTTTTGAGAGTAGCTTTGCTTTGAAAATGGCCAATTTTGCATTACTTGCACAATTAACATAATTAATAAGATAAGACTTTCTACTAGATAAGAGTTTCTGAAAATAAAGGAGTAGTGCTGTTGGGCGATAAAAGCATATACTCGATAAGGTAGGCCCCAATTAAAGACATTAATATTTCAAAATGAGTGGGGGGGTGGGGGGCTAAGCTGGCTGGCTAGAATTAACAATTACTGATAAAAACCTGCAGAAAATAAATCACATTTGTTTTTAGTTAGCCTGCCCCTCAAACAATGCCCCTCTGAGAACCCACAATACGAGTAAATTAAACATCCCATTACTTGAAAACTGCAACTTCACAAGAGCAATAAGATGCAGAGTTTCAGGACACATAATCAGGTTATGCTTTTATTAAATCTAGCTACTGTATCATATCAGCAGTCTGTTATGCAGATCTAAATTAAACTCATTTTTAAGCAAATTTGAGATACCTTGCTCTTTTGTTGCACTAAAACTTTCCACTTTATTACTTTCTCTTCATATAGGCCTAGCTAGTCTGTTAAAAGCTGGACTCATATGTGACATTGGTGTTTGCATTGTTCAGAACAGAAAACAATACGCACAGATACTCCAAATAAATAAATGATCTCCAGCTCCTGAGCCTTCTCAGCCAACTCAAATAACCAGAGGGCAGGCTTAGGAGTGGTGATGTCAAGGGGGCCCCACCTCCTGTGGCTTCACCCACAAAGAACCAGGAACAGAGGTACATTTAAAAAGATAGTGCATAATATTGGTAAGTACATAGAAATATGACACATAATAACTCAAAAACAATAAAAATAAAAACACAAATTAATGCATAACAAGAAGTTATTTTGATAAGGGCTTTACTTCTTTCCCATCTATCTATATATCTATTAATCTAGAAAGTCGTTCCCATCTACAGTATATTAACTATAGTATATATCCATATTCTATAGTGCCTTTTCTAACTATTTATACATCTACATATCACATAGGGCTTTTCATGTCTATTATATAATGCCTTACCCATCTACTGTATCTATATACATATCTATTTAATAGATAGTGCCTTCAATAGCTGTCAATTATAGTGTCTTTCCAAGCTACCCACAGTGGATTCAGAAAGTATGTATTCAGACCCTTTCACTTTCAGCACACTTAATTGTTTTTAGATGTAATATTACATAGATAAATTTGACATTTTTGTCCATCAATCTACACAAAACAGTTTGAACACCTTGATTCAAGCAGTTTATTTGATTCTTCCTGACAGATCGTCTAAATTGTTTTTTAGATTGGATAGGAAGCACCTACCAACTGCCATTGTCAGGTCTGTCAACAGATGTTTCTGTGGGGTTTAAGTCTGGGCTGTGGTATAGCGGGTCCGTGGCTCAGAATGGATGGTCAGTTATTTTAAATAAATAATCACCATTGTTGTGGCTTGAATGGTTCCCTGGTACAATATGGGTATGGGCGTTTCCTCACTGAAGTGTACAGGTGCTTGATCGGCCGTATCTGTAATTGATACCGGGAACAGCTAATTGCCACACCCCCATTATAAATAGTAAGAGCGAGAGGGAAAGAAAGAAAGAAAGAAAGAAAGAAAGAAAAGGATGGAGGTTAAGGGAGAAGAAGGCTGGAGGAGTGGAGAGCTGGTGCGAGCGAGCAAGCTCACTAGTGAATGCAGGCAGCTGGTAGGAGAGCCCCTCTGCAGGAGTGTTTGGCCAACACTCGGTGGGGGCAGTAGGAAGCGGTCACCCCAGCGGTCCAGAGGAACTGCATTGACTGGCAGCATAGACGACTCACCTCATAAGTCCGAGAAGGTAGCGGCAGTCAGGGAGGCTTGGAAGGGACAGCCCCAGCATGAGCACCCTGGCCATTGGGAAACCCGAGTCTTGGTCCGGTGGGAGCTGTATGGAGCCAGGGGTCAGAAGGCTACTGGACCAGTTTGGAAGGCAGCTGCACCTGCAGGTAGGGTGACTGCCCTGTTGCATGTCCCATATGGGAGAAGCAGGGGAAACGCCATTTGTATGAAGAAGGCACTGGGTTTTTAAAAGGGGACTATTTCCAGCCTGTTTTTAACCTCGTTTTAATGGATATACAGTATTCATTTGGGATTTTAACCTCCACTTTTATTCACCCTGTTTTTATGGATTATTTATTTATTGGACTTTGAATCATTGCACTATGGACACTATTTTGTTTTTTTGATTGTTTTTAATAAATGGACTTATTCACATTTTGTACCATCCCCTTGCTCAGTTTGATTTGTCCCCTGCCAGTTCATCCAGTTACATTACCAACGGTGTTGGGTTCGAGGTCTCCCAAATCTAGAAGAGAAAGCATGGAGCAGGACCCGCATCATCACAGCCGTTCAAGGACAGAGATTGGTTCTGAAGCCTCTCCAGTATTGTGCTTTCTGCCATTTTTTTTGTTCTGTAACTGCAATGCTGCAAAGCTTGCATGACAAGATGTGATTAGCAAATGACATCAAGGATTAATAGGTATAAAAAGTCAAGGCAGGGACTTCCCGCTTATCTGAGTTTGTGAATGTCATGGTGGTGTAAGCTATTTCTTTAGAAGACTTTGTTCTCTTCTGACTGATTTTGGTATGGCTTTGGGCTTGACGACACCGGTTTTGATTTTTCTGGGTAAAGAACCTAGCTAGACTTTAAACCACTGTCAAAAATAAAGTTATTGATTTAATTATACAGTAGATACCAAATTTAAGATTTTAATCATTGTGAATCAGTTTTGTGAGCTTTGATTCGATATTTTATTTGGGCAAAGTCTGATTTAAATTTTTCCGTTACCGTCTTTTTGTTTATGCATCATTTGGAAATGTGCCATGTGACCACGAGCGGTGGTCCAAAGATGTTACCAGACATCCCATTATGAATACAGTGGCTCCGCCATATTATCCCCTTGTGGTTTAAACACCAATAAAGCTATTATCTAGTGTAGTTAGCTTTAATTCAAGTAGGCCAAGTGTTAGGTTTCATTACATTTTTCGATTCCCTTCTGCTCCAGACTTTTCTTTGTGTTTGCCCTTGTGGTTTGTCTTGCCAGTTCATACGATTAGTTTGGTTTTGACCTTGGCCTGTCCCTCTTCGTGACTCTGCCTGATCTTCCTGGTCACCTTAGTCCTCACAGTAATCTTTGGCGATACTAACCCTACAACTACATTTCATCTCCTTATCCTTCCATTACAAAACAGGCGTCGTCATCTCTAAGGCAGTACTCAGATTTGGCTCTGGACATGCCCACTCCAAGTACCATGAAAGAATGTACCAAGTATTGTTTCTGCCTTCGATACAACTTCATGATTGTCATCATAACTGGCAAAGCAGGCATCATACTATTAGAACAACAACAAATCAAGCGTCATGTCTCAACAACCTGTTAACAGATCACAGGAAATGATCCTGGTGATTTTTTTTTAAACTAGAGAACTTAGTAGACACATGCAGAATTAACGCAGGAAAAAGCTTCCAGACAGCAACTTAACACCCTTTGTCTTGCATCAATGGCATGAATTTTGCTGGTTGCAAATCACTGGCTTATCACTAATTACTAGAACAAAAGTGACAAGCTGAATATAATGTAAAACTAAAGGCACATTTTGGACAAAACAAGCAACAGAAAGCAAAGAAAACTGCACAGCTATTGCAGACTCTCCCATTCTCTCAATGGGATTGTCTTTTAATCTTGTCTTTCATCTTGGCAGATGGTCGGTTATTATAATTCACACTGATGCCCTTTTCACCACTTTGTTTCATTTACACTCAGTGTGCTGTATTCTGATTTTTTACTTCGTTATTCAATTTTTTTAATCTGTAGGATTTTAGTCTTCTAAATTCTGTCCTCTTCATTCTCCTTCATTGATGACTGCATGCTTGCTACATCATGGCAATGCCCATCAGCGCACGTTGCTCATGCACTTATTGTTTGCTATGGTCTGCACTCTGAAGTCCTCTGTGGTAGACAATCAGAACACTAAAAATTCATTCTTAATAGCTTGGCCTTTTTTTGTTTCTGAATGCTAATGTCTATTAAATGTCTATATGTATTATAATGTCTATAAAAACAGTTTTATGAATAAGCAGCCGTATGAGCTGTAAATAAATGTAATAATAATTCTTTGCATGTATATTACGCTATTCTCACTAATCAGAGCGCTCAGCAATTGCAGGTCAAGGGCCCAACAGAGCAGAGTCCCTATTGGCATTTATGGGATTCGAACCGGCAACCTTCCAATTGCCAGTGCAGATCCCTAGCCTCAGAGCCACCACTCCGCCTTAAATTTGAATTTAAACCTTAGATTATAATAAAACACTTCACAGAAGAATGCCCACCTTTAGATTTTTTTTAAACGTGTGTGCTAGAGTGTGCCAGTCAAGTATTTGGAAGAAATCTAAAAATTGTGTTAGCAGGCATCCAGTGACAATCTAGTTGAAAAATTAGGGCATTTGCTGTGCTGTGCTTGTTGAGTGTAAGATGATCTATTGGTGATCGATACATCAGGCCTGAGCCCAGCACTGATTCACGGTGTGCTCTGGATCGATTATTGTAGAGCTCGCCTGATGTCATCAAAAGGCTGTTAAAGCTTGGACGGCTCCAGTAATCTGTCCCATGTCAGCTAATACTGGTGTCCACAGAAAGGAAGTGGATACAAAACTCATCATCACCTGCTATTTGCATGGTGAGGCAGAGGATGTGGTCTAGTGGTGTGATGGTTGTTTTATTTTTGTCTCCGTACTCCAACACTCTCCGATGAGAGCCCTATTACATCTAGCAATGACTGGTTGTAACCCCACTAGGCTTGCGACAACACTCTTAGCCTACATTATCTACTACTGTATAATAAAACACTAACGTCTATGTGTCCACTCTCACAGAGAAATCTGATTGGTCAGTTTAGCTTTGGTGTGATTGGTCATTTTGGCTTTGGTAACACAAAGAAATACAAAGTGTGAGTGTGAGAAACAGGAGAAGGAGTAACAGCATATATTGAGAGAGTCGCCTTCAAAGACAGCAACCTACTCCACCTACTCAAAGCTTCATGATGCTCCAACAATGATGGACGGATTAAAAGGAAGAAGTCTACGTGACCATCATCATCATCAAGCCCTTCCGTGAGAACCCTAAATCCAAAGAGGACTGTTTCATTTATGTTAGGTAGAATGCCCAGAGGGGACTGGGCGGTATCATGGTCTGGAATCCCTACAGATTTTATTTTTTCTCCAGCCGCCTGGAGTTTTTGTTTTTCTGTCCCCTGGCCATTGAACCTTACTCTTATTCGATGTTAATGTTGATTTATTTTTTTATAATTATGTCTTTCATTTTTCTATTCTTTAATATGTAAAGCACTTTGAGCTACTGTTTGTATGAAAATGTGCTATATAAATAAATGTTGTTGTTGTTGTTGTTGTTGTTGTTCAAAGACAGCAAGTATAAAACTGGAGAGGAGACGATTGTACTTCGATTGCTTATACGGCGAGGGCAAAAGTAGGTTTACAGTTGTTATTCCAATAGCCTCATGAACACAATACCTGATTATTAACATTATTAACTCAAAAGAATGTCACAAATATACAAATAAAAATTTTTTGTTTCACGAAATCACAACTGTCAACCTATTTTTGTGCAAGAATAAACTGTTTCTCACACTCACAACTGTAAACCTACTTTTGCACACCGCTATACAAGGATAAACTCTGTGTTTTGAACTCACAAGTGTAAATCTTGTTTTGCGCACTCGCTGTAGAAGGAGGCTTTACAGAAACGCACTCGAGAAAGGGTTCACCGATGAAGAGACATTCAGGCACACACGAATAAAGAGGAAAGGGCGCTGAAGGTGCATGTAGGGCAAGAGATAGCAAATATTTTTTAATTATTCTGTTATTTGTTTTTGACAGGTGCTGTGGCTAGTAATTCAGATCACGATTCAGGCTTCACAATACAACACGCCCACAATATGACATTTTCACAAAAGAATTGTGCTGCATGTTTAGTGTGACTTATTATTAGATTAGAGATTCAAAAAGCAAAACACTGCAAAAGAAATTCAAATCATTACACAAATACCCAGGTTTTAATGTAAAATTTATTAAGATTTTTCTTTCTAATTAAAAATATCTTAAATATTAACATAAAGGATTTTCACAGCAGTAACATAAGACACGTTGTATGTTGATTAGCACATGCAAGAAAGAATTTCACTGAACTCCACCTAAATAAAAGCATAAGTGTCTGTGTGTCTGTCCGGTTGCTATGTCTCTGCCATTTCAACAGATGGAGCACCAATAAAACATTAACACTGCTTTTATGAATCACATACTTACACTCTTCCGGCGCCGCATCCGAGTGGCAGCCTTTCCAGTAGCTCCGTATATGACTTTATCTTTTTACCTTTTTATCTCTATTTTTCTCTATTTCACTGATCACTTCTATCACTTTCTTTTATGTGAAATTGCTCCCTGGACACTTTTTACTATTTTACTACTTGACATGGATTTTTACACTCCGAGAATCGCCTATTCAAGTAGTCAGCTTAAAGCACTGAGAAGAAATGCTTATGGCGGTGTGGTTCCTTATTTACCTGACGAGGTAAGAAGATGATATCGGGGCAGCCGAGCCGGCGCAAAGATAAAAGATAAGATTAAATCAAGACAACTTGAAAGAAAATGGCTTTATAAACCGTCGGTGCCTTCTGTGATCCTGGGAAATGTAAACTCACTACCAAATAAGATCGACGAACTGGCTGTGCTGGTGAAAAATGTCAGAACCTACAGAGAATGCAGCTTGCTGTGTTTTAGTGAAACGTGGCTAACGTCTATCATCCCAGATGCTAACGTGGAGGTACCCGGGTTTAGCACAGTTAGAGCGGACAGAGACGCAAGTACCTGTGGAGAGAAGAAAGGAGGAGGACTCGCTCTCTATGTCAATACAAAGTGGTGCAACTCAGGACATGTAAGCGTTAAAATCTCCACTTGCTGCAGGGACATCGAACTGTTGGCCGTAAGTCTGCGCCCCTATTACTTGCCCAGAGAGTTTGGACACGTGATTGCTGTTATTTTTTACATCCCCTCAAGCGAGCGCGAGATGGCGAGTGACATCATCCATTCCGCAGTTGCTAAGTTACAAACGCAGCACCCTGAGGCACTTGTGCTAATCGCTGGAGACTTTAACCATGTAACGCTGGATAAAACATTACCTGCCTTCTCCCAGTATGTGGATTGTAACACTCGGGGAAACAGGACTATTGACCTACTATATGCAAGCGTTAAAGACGCATACAGGCCACCCCACTGCCTGCGCTTGGGAAAGCAGATCATAACCTGGTTCTGCTTCAGCCTCAATACAAACCAAGAGTGAGGCGCTACCTACAACCACACGCTCATTCAGGAAGTGGTCCCCTGAGGCAGAGCAGGCTCTGAGAGACTGCTTTGGAACTACAGACTGGGATATATTGCTTGGGTCACATAGTGAGAACATTGAAGAGGCTGTTGAATGCACAACTGATTACATCAACTTCTGTATGGACATTGTAGTTCCAGTAAGAACAGTATGCTGCTATGCTAACAACAAGCCATGGATTACAAGTGACATCAAGGGCCTTTTGAACCAGAAGAAAAGGGCTTTTAAAGGTGGTGATAAGCATGAGCTGAAGTGCGTGCAGAAGGAACTCGAGTCCAGCTCAGGGTGGCGAAAGAGCAGTACAGGAGAAAGCTGGAGCAGAAGTTGCAGAACAACAGCATGAAGGAAGTGTGGGATGGGATGAAGATTATCACTGGCTGCAGCTCGAGCGGGTGCCGCCATCGAGACAGACGTGGAGAGAGCAAACCAAATGAACAACTTCTTTAATAGGTTTGATCACAGTAACCCACTCTCACCTCGAGTACTGCATCCTCCAACCATCCTTCTGCTGATACCAGCATAGGTGAGACATCCCCACCCACAATTACAGCAGCCCAGGTGAGCAGAGAGCTGAAAAGACTTTGTGCCAGCAAAGCAGCGGGTCCAGATGGTGTATCGCCACGATTGCTGAAGGCCTGTGCGTTGGAACTGGGGAGTCCTCTACAGCGCATCTTCAACCTGAGCCTGGAACAGGGAGAGTCCCAAGGCTTTGGAAAACATCTTGTATCACTCCTGTCCCAAAGGTATCACGTCCTAGTGAGCTGAATGACTTCCGGCCTGTTGCTCTGACGTCACATCTGATGAAGACCATGGAGCGGCTGCTGCTTCACCACCTGAGGCCACAGGTCCGTCACGCCCTCGACCCTCTGCAGTTCGCATACCAGGAGAAGGTGGGAGCGGAGGATGCCATCATCTATATGCTTCATCGATCCCTCTCCCACCTGGACAGAGGCAGTGGTGCTGTAAGAATTATGTTTTTGGACTTCTCTAGCGCCTTCAACACCATCCAACCTCTGCTCCTTAGGGATAAGCTGACTGAGATGGGAGTAGATTCACACCTGTGGCATGGATTGTGGACTATCTTACAGACAGACCTCAATATGTGCGTCTTGGGAACTGCAGGTCTGACATTGTGTGCAGCAATACAGGGGCGGCGCCGGGGACTGTACTTTCTCCGGTCCTGTTCAATCTATATACATCAGACTTCCAATATGACTCGAGTCCTGCCACGTGCAAAAGTTCGCTGATGACACTGCTATTGTGGGCTGCATCAGGAGTGGGCAGGAGGAGGAGTACAGAAAGTTAATCAAAGACTTTGTTAAATGGTGCGACTCAAACCACTTACACCTTAACACCAGCAAGACCAAGGAGCTGGTGGTGGATTTTAGGAGGCCCAGGCCCCTCATGGACCCTGTGATCATCAGAGGTGACTGTGTGCAGAGGGTGCAGACCTTAAATATCTGGGAGTGCAGCTGGATGACAAATTGGACTGGACTGCCAATACTGATGCTCTATGTAAGAAAGGTCAGAGCAGACTATACTTTCTGAGAAGGTTGGCATCCTTCAACATCTGCAGTAAGATGCTGCAGATGTTCTACCAGACGGTTGTGGCGAGTGCCCTCTTCTACGCGGTGGTGTGCTGGGGTGGCAGCATAAAGATGAAAGACGCCTCACGCCTGGACAAACTTGTTAAGAAGGCAGGCTCCATTGTAGGATTAAAGTTGGACAGTTTAACATCTGTGGCAGAGCGACGGGCACTAAGCAAACTCCTGTCAATCATGAAGAATCCACTGCATCCACTTAACAGTGTCATCTCCAGGCAGAGGAGTAGCTTCAGTGACAGACTTTTGTCACTGTCCTGCTCCACTGACAGACTGAGGAGATCGTTCCTCCCCCACACTATGCGACTATTCAATTCCACCCGGGGGAGTAAATGCGAACATTAATTTTATTTTAATTTTTTCATTTTATTACTATTTAATTTAATATTGTTTCTTTGTATCAGTATACTGCTGCTGGATTATGTGAATTTCCCCTTGGGATTAATAAAGTATCTATCTATCTATCTAAGTGGAATATAGCAGGGAGCAGATGGTGTATTACAAATATTTGTAGTAATATCTTTTATTACTAAAAATGTTTGTGATGTGCCACATGTTGGAAGTACAAATTCAATGCATTTTATTGCTACATGAACTACAAAATATGTTCCAGTCGATCAGTGTTTCCCAAACTCGGTCCTGGTGAATACCTGTGGCTGCAGGTTTTTGTTCCAACCAGCTTCTATTTTTAATTGGATTCCTGGGCTAATTAAGTGAACTGATATTTCCCAAGTTCTGTGTTTTGGAAACAATATAGAAATTAGAAAAATAAGTTTGGCAAAAATATATATATATTAAAATGTATTTTTTGTATCTTGATTTTCATTCTACTTTTCTAGGTGTTTTAATTGTTTAATTAATCCATTATTTACTAATTAATGGGTCTGACTCTAAAGTAATTGCAGCCTTTGATTATTCAGTGTTGTTTTCCAGCGTTTCTGATCTGCTCATTTTTAATTGTCATTAATAAGATCGACAACGAAGGGGGAAAACTGCACAGAGAAAGGGCAAAATATAATGATATCAACAAAAGAGAGTCAATCATTTAAATCGATAGCAAAAGCAGAAATATTTGTAAATATCTTATAAATGTAAAAATCATGCTGCTGTGCTTTTCTGAATGTTGAATAAAAGAAAAATAATACCAGCTAATTAAATGAGATCAGCGTGATTAGGAATCTGGTTGGAACAAAAACCTTCAGCCACAGTGTGCCCACGGGACTGAGGTTGGGAAACACTGGAATAGATGGTGCACTGCAAACATTAACGCTGAGCTTTATGTTGATTACTTAGAGTTCAACCCATCTTAGATTTATATATACAATAGAATGTCAGTCTGTCTGTCATTCTGTATGGTCCCCTATACAATCATACTCCCTTTGACCAATCTGGACCAAATTTTGTGGTAACCTCAATGGATAGAAGCTGACACAATACAACACATTCACAATGGCTTATGGTTAGCTTGAATATGCACAGCGCAGCACTCGGCTGTTAGTTGTGTTGAAGCCAAGGGTAAATGAACATGGACGCTCTGCTGTGGGATTGCACCATTGTTGAACAATGCATCATAGCGAGATTTCCTTGGGCAGGGGGAGTGAATCCTGCTGAAATTCAGTGCAGTGCGGAATTCGAAAATAATATGATTCAATGAAATATAGCAATGCACAGAATTCACTTCAGCTCCATATGCGCAAAGCATATAATTATTCAACTTAAAATTAAATATCAAGCACATCTGTCTCGTTTAAAATTGTCCAAAATGTTTTCAGGGCGAGATCCAACCTACAAACGTTGCAATCAAGTTCCAGCCTCACTGGGTCACATATTTTGGGCCTGCACCAAATTGACATCATTCTGGAACAAAATCTTTCTTAATCTAATCCATTAACAGCTGTGTTTGGTGTTCTTCCAAATGGGCTTAAATTGGAGAAGGACACACAAGCTGTAATTGCCTTTACAGTAATCCAACGCTATATCATGCTTCGACTTGTCTTGCTCATTCAGCATGAACGTGTTTCGCTGTGTAAAGAGTTAACTTTTGTGCTCTTTTGTGTTTATCTTTGTGTGTAGTCAAGCCCTTCATTATGGCTCCAAAACGATCTGCTACTGCTACTGCTTCAGGGGCCGTGCCCAAGCGCCAATGGAAGATGCTAATGATTCCCGAAAAGGTAAAAGTTTTGGATATGTAGAAGGAAGAGAAAAGCTACACCACTGTTGAACACCATTACGGCATCAATGAGTCTACGATTCTTTTTATTTAAAAAGGAGGAAAAGAATATAAGATCTACGGCCGCAGTGGCCTTTTAACCAGGGTGCAAAACGAGTAAGTGGATGTAATAAGGCAGTAGTCTGGATGGAATCTGCTTTAGAGATTTGGATTGAAGACTGCCAGAAGAAGAACAACGGCAGTGCTACACAATCACCTGAAGTGGCTCCTTTGGAAGAGCTGTAACGCTCTCCTTTGTTGTGCAGTAAAATTAAACTCATTGTTATCGGACAAGTCATCGTGTCATTGTTGGTGAGTAACCATAATTAATTTTCTACTTACAGTACTTAGTACATATACATACGTTTAGTGTCACTGTACACACATTTACTGTATACAATTTTTCTTGCATTGTACGTATTTATTTGTCTGTAACATATGTGATATCGGAGACGCTCGATATCTTTAAAATAATATTTAGGTTTTACTGTATATAAACAGTGTGTTTACATACATAATTTCAATGAATCTTACCTAATATGTAAGAGAATACAAAGGGTTTATGCTGTATAACTGTGCGGGGAATATTTACAAACAGTGTGGGAGGGTTTATAAGGGCTTAAAATATATAAAAATAACCATACAAACATGGCTTCTACTTTGCGGATTTTCACCTATCGCGGGGGGTTCTGGAACGGAACCCCCACGATCGAGGAGGGATTACTGTACTACACTACTGGCACGTAGACTTATCTTGCTCAACTGGAAGAATTCTAACTCACCTCTGATAAGTCAGTGGGCAACTGATGTTATATACAATTTGAAATTGGAAAAAAATCAAATTCGCACTTAAAGGATCTGATCGATAACATTTTAGAATAAGCATTTCAATTGAGGAAGTGGATTCTATCCCCTCTTTTTTATTCTATTTATTTTTATTAATTTATCTATTTAGTTGTTTTTTTTTTTACCAGTTTAAAGTTTTACTCTGCTGGCCTAGCTCTCTTTCTCATGATTGGGAGTTGATTTGTTTCAAGCCTAGTTTTGTAAAACTTGACTTGTTTGTATGGTATGTTATCTGATTTTAGAAAATCAATAAAAAGCAAAAATAAATAAATAAATTAATAAAAAGAAAGTTTATGAATGGTGTGAGATATGGCTGGCCATCCACCCCAGCCAATACCCTCAGGCCGCCAGATGGAGCCCTCCTTGCAGCATAGAGGTGCCCCGAATAACAGCAGGGAATTATGGACAGTGGAATTATAATTTACAGCCCTGCTGGATACCAAGGGGGCCGCCAGGAGTCGCTGCAGGGAGGCCCAGGGATTTATATTTCCCGTATAGCCCGGAAGTATTTCCAAGTCACAGGAACGGAAGAAATGATATACTTCCGGGCTGAAGAAAAAGAGAAGTTTTTACCTGACCCGGAAGTGCTGGATAATCACATGGACTGAGGGCTCACTTCCGGGTCGAGGACTATAAAGGACTGTGGGAAATCCCAGACAAATGAGCTGAGTTGGGAGGCAGGGTGGCTAAGCGTCTGGGAGTGGAGGATTGTAATTTGGAATTGTATGGTTTATTGAGTATTGTGGAGTGGAGGGTGCTTTGTGCACATTATTATTATTATAAATAATTATTGGCCTTTTTATCTGGTGTCTGACGTGGTGTCTGAGGGTCCAAGCGAACGAGAGAAAGTCCTAATCTATCACAATGGGTATGAATGAAGAATAAGTGTAACCGACACAGCTTGATCTTGTCGACCATCAACGTCATACTCACAAGCCCACATCAATATGGCGAATGTCTTCATCACAGAAGATGGATTACATTGTCCACCATTGCTGCACATCTGGATATCAGCTATGGATCTGCACGTGCCATGGTGCAGGATGACTTAGGGTACCGTAAAGTTTGTGCAAGATGGTTTCCCAAACAGCTTTCTGATCTACACAAGCCAACATCCTTCAGTGAATTTCAGCAGGCTTCACTCCTTCCACCTAAAAAAATCTCACTGTGGCTTGTTGTTCAACAATGGTGCAACCTCACAGTGGACCGTCCTTGTTCATCTGATTTTGGCTTCAGCTGGACTAACAGCAGAGCGCTAAGCAGTGCTAAGTGCTAAGCAGTGAGGACTGATCATTTATGTTAGGTAGATGCCTAGAGGGGGCTGGGCGGTCTCGTGGCCTCAAACCCCTGCAGATTTTATTTTGTCTCCAGCACAAGTTTTTTTGTTTTTTTCTGTCCTCCCTGGCTATTGGACCTTACTTTTATTCTATGTTAATTAGTGTTCTCTTATTTTAATTCTTACTTTGTCTTTATTTTTTCTCTTTCTTCATCATGTAAAGCACTTTGAGCTACATTATTTGTATGAAAATGTGCTATATAAATAAAAGTTGTTGTTGTTGTGTTGAAACTACCCATAAGCCATCACACACATGTTGCATTGTGTCAGCTTCTGTCTGTTGCGGTTACTGTGTAATTTTTAACTTGCCGTTATTTTTTTATTTACCCTTTTTACATTACAAAAAAAAAATAACGGCAAGTTAAAAATTACACAGTAAACGCTTACTTTTATTAATTTACCCTTTTTACATTATAAATACCTCCCCATGGGCTCACCACCTATGGGAGGGGCCAAGGAGGTTGGGTGCAGTGTGAGTTGGGTGGTGGCGAAGGCGGGGACCTTGGCGGTCTGATCCTCGGCTACAGAAACTGGCTCTTGGGGCGTGGAATGTCACCTCTCTGAAGGGAAGGAGCCTGAGCTAGTGCGCGAGGTCGAGAGGTTCCGGCTAGATATAGTCGGACTCACCTCGACGCACAGCTTGCACTCTGGAACCAATCTCCTTGAGAGGGGCTGGACTCTCTACCACTCTGGAGTTGCCCCCGGTGAGAGGCGCCGAGCAGGTGTGGGCATACTTATTGCCCCGACTGGAGCCTGTGCATTGGGGTTTACCCGGTGGGCGAGAGGGTGGCCTCCCTCCGCCGGGTGGGGAAGGGTCCTGACTGTTGTTTGTGCGTATCGCGAACAGTAGTTTGGAGTATCCACCCTTTTTGGAGTCTCTGGAGGGGTTGCTAGAGGGCATACCTTCTGGGGATTCCCTCGTTTTGCTGGGAGACTTCAATGCTCACGTGGGCAATGACAGTGAGACCTGTAAGGTGTGATTGGGAGGAATGGCCCCCCCGATCTGAACACGAGCGGTGTTTTGTTATTGGACTTCTGTGCTCGTCATGGATTGTCCATAACGAACACCATGTTCAAGTATAAGGGTGTTCATATGTGCACTTGGCACCAGGACACCCTAGGCCTCAGGTCGATGATCGACTTTGTGGTGGTGTCGTGGACTTGCGCCATATGTCTTGGACACTCGGGTGAAGAGAGGGGCGGAGCTGTCAACTGATCACCACCTGGTGGTGAGTTGGCCGATGGTGGGGAAGATGCGGTCAGACCTGGTAGGCCCAAGCGTGTTGTGAGGGTCTGCTGGGAGCGGCTGGCAGAGTCCCCTGTCAGAAGTAGCTTCAACTCCCACCTCCGGCAGAACTTCAACCCGTCCCGAGGGAGGTGGGGACATTGAGTCGAATGGGCCATGTTCCGTGCCTCTATTGTTGAGGCGGCTGACGGAGCTGTGGCCGCAAGGTGGTGGTGCCTGTCGTGGCGGCAATCCCGAACCCGTTGGTGGACACCGCGGTGAGGGATGCCGTCAAGCTGAAGAAGGAGTCCTATAGGACTTTTTGTCCTGTGGGTCTCTGGAGGCAGCTGATAGGTACCGGCAGGCCAAGCGAACAGGCTTCGTTGTTGCTGAGGCAAAACTTCGGGCATGGGAGGAGTTTGGAGAGGCCATGGAGAGCGACTTTGGACGGCTTCGAGGAGATTCTGGTCCACCGTCCGGCGTCTCAGGAGGGAAGCAGTGCAGTGTCAACACCGTATATGGTGGGGATGGTGCGCTGCTGACCTCACTTCGGGCGTTAGGGTCGGTGGGAGGAGTACTTCAAGACCTCCTCAATCCCACTAACATGCCTTCCAATGAGGAAGCAGAGCCTGGGGACTCTGAGGTGGGCTCTCCCATCTCTGGGACTGAAGTCACCGAGGTGGTCAAAAACTCCTTGGTGGCAGGGCCCGGGGTGGATGAGATCGCCGGAGTTCCTTAAGGCTCTGGATGTTGTAGGACTGTCTTGGTTGACACGTCTCTGCAACATCGTATGGACATCGGGGACAGTGCCTCTGGATTGGCAGACCGGGGTGGTGGTCCCCTCTTTAAAAGGGGACGGAGGGTGTGTTCCAACTATAGAGGGATCACACTCCTCAGCCTCCCTGGAAAAGTCTATTCGGGGTTCTGGAGAGGAGGGTCCGTCGGATAGTGAACCTCGGATTCAGGAGGAACAGTGTGGTTTTAGTCCTGGTGGCGGAACAGTGGACCAGCTCTTCACCCTTAGCAGAGTCCTGGAGGGTGCATGGGAGTTTGCCCACCGTCTACATGTGTTTTGTGGACTTGGAAAAGGCATTCGACCGTGTCCCTCGGGAATCCTGTGGGGGTGCTCGGGAGTATGGGGTACGGACCCCTGATAAGAGCTGTTCGGTCTCTGTACAACCGGTGTCAGAGCTTGGTCCGCATTGCGGCAGTAAGTCGAGCCCGTTTCCAGTGAGAGTTGGACTCCGCCAGGGCTGCCCTTTGTCACCGATTCTGTTCATAACTTTTATGGACAGAATTTCTAAGCGCAGCCAGGGTGTTGAAGGGGTCGGTTTGGTGGACTCAGGATTGGGTCACTGCTTTTGCAGATGATGTTGTCCTGTTTGCTTCATCAGGCCGTGATCTTCAGCTCTCTCTGGATCGGTTCGCAGCTGAGTGTGAAGCGGCTGGGATGAGAATCAGCACCTCCAAATCCGAGAGCATGGTCCTCAGCCGGAAAAGGGTGGAGTGCCCTCTCAGGGTTGGGGGAGAGATCCTGCCCCAAGTGGAGGAGTTCAAGTATCTCGGGGTCTTGTTCACGAGTGAGGGAAGAATGGGCGTGAGATCGACAGGCGGATCGGTGCGGCATCCGCAGTGATCGGGCTCTGCATCGGTCTGTCGTGGTGAAAAAGGAGCTGAGCCGTAAGGCAAAGCTCTCAATTTACCAGTCGATCTACGCTCCTACCCTCACCTATGGTCATGAGCTATGGGTAGTGACCGAAAGAACGAGATCCTTGAATACAAGCGGCTGAAATGAGTTTCCTCCGCAGGGTGTCTGGGCTTTCCCTTAAAGATAGGGTGAGAAGCTCAGTTATCCGGGAGGGGCTCAGAGTAGAGCCGCTGCTCCTCCGCATCGAGAGGAGTCAGATGAGGTGGCTCGGGCATCTGATCAGGATGCCTCCTGGGCGCCTCCCTGGTGAGGTGTTCGGGCACGTCCAACCGGGAGGAGGCCCGGGGAAGACCCAGGACACGCTGGAGGGACTATGTCTCCCGGCTGGCCTGGGAGCATGGGATTCTCCGGAAGAGCTGGAAGAAGTGGCGGGGAGGGAAGTCTGGGCCTCTCTGCTTAAGCTGCTACCCCCGCGACCCGACCTCGGATAAGCGGAAGAGGATGGATGGATGGACATTATAAATAATAGGAATGGGTGCTTTGTTCTGGTTTTCCTTTGTTCATTTACACATCCCGGCTTATTTCTGAAGTGCTTATCTTCTGACTCAAAGCGCACAATTGTCTCTTGTTGCCTGCATGTCCAATGAATACTCACACCTATGAAAATTAACAGAGGAGATGGTGGCAGATCTCCAAAAGTTACTGCAGCTGTGCTATCCTAAATGGCTTCTAGACTGCAGCTTTTAGAACCACATTCCGTGAACAAGTTTCCTCACATTTCTGGACTTGAAGATTCCATTGGCCATTCATACACCATTTTGATTTGGTGGCCAGCTTTAAGGAAACCATATAAAATAAAAATGAGTAATTGCCTCAGTGAGGCATCACTGCGTTTTCTTCAAATTAAACAGAGAATCTGTGTCAAGGCTGCACGTCAGCCATCAGTCGCTTGGAGTTTGAAGTTCATGGGGTAATTAAAGCAGGCTTTGTCAGGAAAAAGAATGTCGAGTACAATAGAATGAAGATGTAAAGCAGTGAAGGTCATGTGCCAGCTGCTACCGTAAGGAACACATTTTCATATTTGTTCATTTTTACTTTCTTTCTAAATCTTTCTCTTTCATATTTGCAAGGTCACTCTTTCTGAACTTTGCTGTCAAATGAGGAATATGAGGGCCAAAGTTACCAGGGTCAGCTCTCATTAGACGTTTTCATTCCTGGGTGCGGCGGCGCACACATTCCACCCATTTCTTTGAATCACACTCATGTGTAGATATGTGAAGCGCTGCTTCATTATGTGACGTGCTCTTTCTTAAATAGAAGAGGGCAAGGGGTGGTCCGCTGCTGCTAAACAAAGATTGTGCAAGCTGTTTGCCACACACTGTATGGTTGTTCTAAACCTTCCCAAGTGCAAGACTATCCAAGTCATTTTTAATTATTTCCAGATTGTCCATGTGTTTTATAAGAACTTATTTTTTTCCAATAAAAGGGTTATTGTGTAAATCCCCTTCTAAATTGTCTTTCAGATATCATTCCTTATCCTTCTTTAAAGCAGCCATTAACATTGTTTTTTTTTATCCTGCTCAATTTCAAATGTTTCTTCCATCACAACTCTTCTTAGCTCTTACCTCTTTTTCTTGATAGTTCATCATGCAAAATCCTGAAAAGTCCATTTTTTTCCCATTGAAAGTCTCAAATACTTCTTCATTCTTTTTGTGGCCTAAAGACCAGGATGACACTGAGATATGCATTCTGTGACAACAACAAGTCGCAGTGGTCCCATCTGCATGAACATCGATGGAGCACATTCAGAGACTTGCATGTCCATTAAGTGGGTTGTGCATTAGTGGTGAGCCAGGGACACGTGTACTACCACTAGGGCACTCCAAGAATGACTTGACATCATATTTGTCAGTTGTATGAACAGATTGTTTGTGAGGAAAATGAGTGACTTTCATGTGTCACGGTACACTTTGGTACAGATGGGGGAATGCTGGCAAAACTGTAGTAGCGACCTTGAAAGGATTTTATAACACTTCTAGAAAGATCTGAGAGGAACAACATCATTGATGGATCAGTGGACTATACGAAAAACCATCAAATAATTGAAGGCTTTCCGCCATCTTCGAGGTTGTATTTCCATGCATCACAGACTAGTAATCACACCAAGCAAAAGTAGGACTTCACTTACTGTGTTCATAATGTTGTCTCCCACTGTTGCTACAAGCTTGGTGTCTTCTTTATTGGACCCTTCAGACCTGAGTCCCATGTGGGTTGCTGCCTTTTGGGTTGTAACTCACCATTGTATTCAATGGGAAAGGGTTGTATACAGTTTGTGAAGTAGCTCGCAACACTGTAGGCAGTTTAAGCAATCAAGATTTCTCTGCTATGACTGTCGGCGTAATTCTCCAAAGGAAAACTTCCCAAATCTTTTGGTCGTCATGAACTGGGCCTCGAAAACACTAAGAAAAGCAACACTGGATAACGAGAAAAAGAAGTTTAGGAACCACATCTCAAGCACATTCTCATTTTTTAATTGTGTATTCTAACTGTGTTGTCATGTTTTATATACTGAAACTGAACAAGGCCATATGACTTATCAGCATGTTAAATATATAATTACTAGCAACTTGGCGCACGCTACGCTGCGTGTTGGATGACCACAGTTTAAGGACTCAATCCTAAGGACCTCTCGTCGGGTGTCTCAGTGGTACGCTTTTGCCTCTTTCTTTCACGATCACGGCGTAATCTGTCTTCTCTCTCTGTAGGGGTTTCAGTTTCCTTTCGTTGTGCGGCAGAGACGTGTCGTTGAGCTAATCTGTGTGAATGCTGAGTGTCCGTTTCTTGCGGCGACTGTCACGCCTTTGCCTCTTTGCTTCGCTGATCACGCTGTAATGTGTCCTCTCTCGCAGCAGCAGGTTTAGTTGCATTTCGTTTTGGCATTGTTCCGTAAGGTCTCCTCCGTACAAGTGCACATGGGTAGCTGAAGACGGAAAGGCATAGTGGACATAGTGAAACACACGAATTGGTGACCAGGGGAACCATCCGACTCAGATGCGGGGCTCGAAATTCTCAAGTGCACATGTTATTTATAATTGAAATTTTTTTGTTTTGGTATGAACTTCCCCAAAAGAGTTGATCCCTGTAAATAGTTAATAGTATATGAACAATATAATCTGTTGTAGTACGGGCGTTAATTAGCGTCACACCTCATAACCTGCATACACCACGTGTTTGGCAGTAACGCCAGAAGCACGGTGGACACTGTAAGGGTAGGTTGTGGTTTCTGTTTCTTTCGTGATTTTTTTATTTCATTTTATTGATTATTTAATAGGCAGAAGGCGTTAATGTGACACTCTGTCTATTTCTTTACTTTTGTTTTGAAAAGATTTTCAGGAACAGGAAAAATAAAAGCAAAGGGGAAGGAACGGAGGGGGGTCAGCAGGAATTCTGAGAGGGGATAGACTGGCGCTTTTCTACGGGTGGCTATACAGCCAAAAGGAACGCAGTCCCAGACACGGACACTGCGCTGGGCTTTTATTATATAGATAGATAATAATGCATTAGTTACTAAATTACATATTTACATCCCCAGGCGTCCCATATGATCAGGCCTCAAATCCTATTGATGAATCAAACAAATTAAATCAATGAAACGGATCAAATCACTTAAATGGGCGGATTTAAAGAATCAAATCAGTAAAGAGAATCGAAATGCCCATCACTACATCCAGATCCAATATCAAGAAGTAGCTTTCTGCAGCTCAGTTGGTTGGGGCTGGGTGCCTGTTGAGTAGTGATGTGGGGACATTTTAATCCTCTCTGCCAGGCTTATTCAGCCTTTTTGGGTTTTTTTTGGACCAAGTCTGTTATTTAGATTTTCCTTTTCTGTTCATCGTTCCTTATACATCTGAGGTGTTGAAGAAGGCAAGCAGTGTTGTTTGTTTTATTATATAAAAAAAATAACTTTTTAACATTTTATATTTATTGAACTCAGTAAAAATGTGATAACAAAAGAGGTCCAATAAGCCGACGGTACAGTATGGGGAGAATGGGTTAGTGTTGTTTTCAAACAGGCCACTTACTGCATGACTAAGTGGACATAAGCATTCGTTTTTGTCTTTGCCGTTGTGACCTGACACTGTGTCTGTCACCACTGTCTCATAACATTGAATAGGACAGAGGAGGACAAGTATCACAAACTATTTTTGTCTGACTAATGACTACGTATGTTAGAGAGTCCCCCAGAGATGCTGGGCTTTCCTGCTTTATGATATGCAGTTTGGAAGACATGTGGTATAAAGGCTAAGGAGACGGGCTCTGCACTACAAAGCTGCCAGTTAAATCTCCATTTCCTATCATTGTGTGATATTCAACTTTGTGTGCTCTAATTATTAAAAAAAAAAGAAAGGTGTAATGTATTTGTGCTAGTAATGACTTGGGATAGTGAGTAGTATATAAAGTATACACCTTACATAACTAAGTGTAATGATCAAGTCAGAGTTTCTCCCCAGGCTTAAGCTTAATTCGCCCTTTTTGTATTGTTTGTTCACTTTTCATTTTTGTTCATTGTTTGCCATAATTTTTTAATAACTTTGGTCTGTTCATTTATTATTAATTTGTCTAATTATCTTGTTTAATTGTGGGGAAAAGCCAACCAAATTACACCGTTTATTGGCTAACTAAAAGGATTATAATATGCAAGCTTTCGAGGCAACTCAGGCCCCTTCTTCAGGCAAGATGTATTGTTTAATTGTGTACATTTTAAAATGTTCCTATGTTTGTTTTTTGGTTCTCTCATGTATTTTGTAGGTGGGTCCTCAAGGGGTTGGGCCACCCGTCAGTCATGTTAAGGGACCACCACCCCCCAGCCCCTTAAAGGGAGGCTGATAATTGAAATCCCTGTTCCCTTTTGAATGCACTCTGGTGCATATGGTTTCCGATTGTGAATGTTGTTTACTGTATATTAGTTTGTATTTCTGGCTTACTTTCACAGTTGTGTGTTAAGCCCAGCAGGCATGAGACTTGAGGGGGTGATTGGAAGAAAAGAACATAGTAAAAAAACTGAAGCAAGGGTCAGAACCAGGAGAACAACTATCAGTAACCAAAGCCAAATATGAACGTAGAGTTCAAAACGAGAGAAACAAAACACGTTTTTAGAAAGATTTGAAGGGTCGAATGGGGAGGTATAGCCTTTGATGACATTTTATCCCATTGTGCTGTTGTTGACAGAGCAATGACATAAAAATGACCATGATAAAATGACCCAAATAAAAAAAATCTAAATCATAAATTCAAATGTTACAAATAAATGAAATCTATGGATTTCTTGGGTTAAAACCCCCAACTGAAGTAAAAGTCTACACAGATAGCCCCTAGGTGAAATGCAAAAAATATTCAAAATAGGAGACCCTGACATTTTGGGTCTAAACGAAAGATTTCATTTAAGGATTGTGACTTAGATTTGGTGTTTATTGGATTGCCTGTTTGGCAACGTTTTGGCTCATTTTGAATCTTTGTATGCTTTTTGTTCAATAAATCATTTTATTTTTAAAGATTTAAAGTTTTATCATGAATTCTTCTGAGAGATGCTTTGAATCTTTGAGATTTCTAAGTAGATTTTGGAAGTCTGAAGTTAAAAGCACATTTGGCCCGGAGTAGGCTGAAGCCAGCCAATTTACTGGAAGCTAGGCCTCCTTCTTGTGCACCTCCTCTGGACAGGCTGTGTGAATTCTCACCTGGTTTCTTGGCTATTTTTGGAGGTCTTACACTACTTTGGTGAATTTAGGAGAGAGGATCAGAACATTATGGTCATCAGTTCTAGCTTTGAAGCAGTTTATTTGTTCAGTGATTAAACCTCGTCTTAAACCTTCCAACCATCCTTTCATTTTCAAACATAGTCAATCCAGTTCAAGATTATAGGACGTTGAAACCTACCTTTTAAAGCATTGGACACAAGGTAGGAACCAGGAGGGTGACTCTGGTTCATTGCATTCAAGATAATTCCTTCATACCTCCATAATCACTTATACTGAGGTCAGTTTAGACTTGCCAGTCTTGTCTTTAGGACAAAGGCATGGGGTGCAAACCCCATATTGGCCATGCCACACATGGGCATCTACGGCCAGAGTTATACTTCACACCACGCGACGCATGCTGCAGCGGACGCTCCTGCTACGCAAGCGTTGTAGTGTTTATACTTGCACCCGTACTTTAAGTAAATCTGGAGAAATCCATCAGGTGGCAGTGCGAGATATTATCGCGGTGAGAACATGTTCGGCTTCTCTGTGTTGTGAATTGCCTAAAACACCTATTAAATTCCGATAACACCTTACCGCAATATCTCTGAAAAGGATGTTTATTGATTAAATCCATAAATCCAGGAATGTATGTGTCCATTCCAGGAAGCATTGGGCACGAGTGAGAAACAGTCCCTTGACGAGGCCTCAGCTCATCGCAAGGTGAATACAAGCACACACGTACACTAGCGTCATTTTAGCGGCACCAAATCCCCAAATCTGTATATCTTTGGAAGGAAACCGGAGCACAGTATGGAATACAAGCAGGAAATACCAGCAACATAACTGGTGGAGTGCTATCGCTCCGCCACCGTGACACCCCCATGTGTGTAATTATTCCCCCATGTGTGTATTTATTAACAGTATTCATTATTTAAACGAAATTATATGTAAAATGTAACATGCACATTTTAATGCATTTCATCATTAAAGTGATATCAAGTATAAATCTAAAGATTCTAAATGTGAAGAGAGTTGGAATATCATACATTTAATTTGTTCTGTTTGGCGATCTATTGCTGCTTTCCGCTGCTGAAGCAAAATGCCGACATACAGATGCATTCGTGGTGCTTTTATATTCAAGCGTCGCATATTCCCGATCGTAATGACACGATACATTTTAAAAGTCTCACATACCATCTTTTGTGCCATCTATTTTTTATTGTTTTACTTTACCTGCTGTCAGGTCCAAGAAGCTCGTAGCGATTAAAAACTGGGATGACGTTCTGACGGTCTGCTTTAATGATAAAGTAAACTACGAGGTTAAAGTGGACATTTCGAGATTAAAGCTGAAATTTCCACTTTAATCACAAAATACACGTTTTCACCGTGTCCTTTATTTTTTCTCAGTGGCTCAAATATAACGCTATACATTATGTTGCTGTTGTTAAGTTGCAAAAATTAAAACATAAAAAGACATATAAATGACACGATACATTTTAAAAGTCTCACATACCATCTTTTGTGCCATCTATTTTTTATTGTTTTACTTTACCTGCTGTCAGGTCCAAGAAGCTCGTAGCGATTAAAAACTGGGATGACGTTTACACATACATGTCTCACATGCCATCTTCTGTGCCGTCTATTTTTTTTTTTTTGCAACTTCACATCGGCTACATAATGTATAGCGCTGTATTTGAACCATTTATCAAACAGCAAAGCGCGCACATCGATCCCCGAAGGATCTCCATAGAGGCTTGCTGTCACATGTAGATAGTAAACAGAGACTCGGACGTCACGTTCCGACTTTTAGCACACTGCGCCCGACTTTTTGCTGGTACTGCAACTCGCACACGCGTCGCTTTAATTTCTGAGGACCTGCTCAGAGGACGCGTGAAATGAACGCTGGGAACACGTGGCAGCCATGATGCGGGCACATACGCGTTCTGAGTGTGAAGTATAAATGAGCCCTTTGGATCACCTTCTGAACTCTGCTATGGTATGCAATACCACCCTGGGATGAGAAGTGGAGCGGTCACTAACAGTATCATCTCTTACTCTCCTTATAGTGTCCAATGAGGGTAACTGAATCCCGCCCACAATGTCCCTGAGGTCCCACCCCTACCCGCCAGGATACTTTTAAGCCAACACTTTCCATGGGGAGAGCATCTAATTTCAGGGAGAAAAACCATGCATGCCAGAACTCCCTGTGACTGACCCACTCAAAGGAGAGATTTATAGAAGAGAGCCAAGCTGGATGTGAAGGCATTTGAGACGTCTGACTTCTGTTGTGCCCCCGAGCATGTGTATTTGACCTGTTTTTTCAACAGTGGTATTAAATGGGGTGGCCCAGTTGGCACCACAGCTATCTTTGGGACTCCACATCCTTCCATCTTTTAGAGCACAGATCTGCCTGCGATGTGAACAATGACTACTAGAGCTGTGTGGCAACAACAATCAACCACTGTGCCACCCTGATTATTTAAAAAATAAACAAATAAATAAATTGCAGTCAGACTGGATGACAGGTAACCATAAAGCCTTCGGCTCAGATTCCAATTCTAGCCCAGCTTTTAAGCTAGCAAGATGGCAGGTGCAGATATCAATATGCACAAAGAAAGAGTCTAAAAGTGGTGTTCACCATCCAAGAGGCTCCATAAATTAAACAGTGTGCACTTTTAATTTTCAGGCCATGCTTTCATGCATTACATTATTACCTCAAATTGTAACCTCACATCCTCAAATGAGTATCTCCTTAGAATTCCAAGAACAAAACTTAAAAGAAGTGGTGAGGCGGCCTTCTGCTGTTATGCACCTAAAATCTAGAATAGCCTGCCAATAGGAATTCGCCAGGCTGATACAGTAGAGCACTTTAAAACACTGCTGAAAACACATTACTTTAACATGGCCTTCTCATAACTTCACTTTAACTTAATCCTGATACTCTGTATGTTCAGTTCATCACAATAACTATTCATGGTGGCTCTAAAATTCGTACTGACCCCTACTCTCTCTTCTGTTTCTTTTTCTGGTTTCTTTGTGGTGGCGGCCTGCGCCACCACCACCTACTCAAAGCATCATGATGCTCCAACAATGATGGATGGATTAAAAGCCAGAAGTCTACGTGATCATCATCATCAAGTCCTTCCGTGAGAACCCTAAACCCAAAGAGGACTGTTTCATTTATGTTAGGTAGAATGGGGACTGGGCAGTCTAATGGTCTGGAATCCCTACAGATTTTATTTTTTTCTCCAGCTGTTTGGAGTTTTTTTTTTTTTTTTTTCTGTCCACCCTGGCCATTGGACCTTACTCTTATTCTATGTTAATTAATGTTGACTTATTTTATTTTCTTACTGTGTCTTTTATTTTTCTGTTCTTCATTATGTAAATCACTTTGAGCTACTTTTTGTTTGGAAATGTGCTGTATAAATAAATGTTGTTGTTGTATTACTCAGGGTGCTCCCACCAAAGTCCAGTAGGCCAAACTGTACCCTGTGCCCACTTATGCACACCTTCCTCTGGAGGTGCAGCCTTGCAGAAACTGACACTTTACACATCAGTGGTCTCTTATACCCATTTCACTTATAGAGCCTTGCTTGTTAAAAGTTAAAGGGAACTGAATGTCTTTAACAGTAAATGTATCCAAGACCTGTATTATCTCATTTCTAAGTTGTTTACTTCATTATCAAAACACAAAACCTTCTGTCGACTTTTTTTCTCTTCAAAAATCAATTTGGTCTTTGAAATGAGAAGTGCAACCAGTTATGTTTTAATGTATGGAATATCATACCACGGTGTTCACCGCTAAAGGCTAAATTGAATGATTCACTGGAAATCTGCTTTAAAAAGTATCGACCAGGCCGTCCCGCAATAAAAGTCCTTTTAGGATCAATAGCTTCAAAACATAACATTGCAAGCTCTGGCGCAAAAACGAACTGAACCTGAATTCCTTCAGTATTTCAAGTGGCTTGAAGCTAATTAAAATAATCCAGAGTATGTCTCCAAACTAATTGTAACATGCAGTAGCGTACTCAGTCCTCCTTTATCCAAGTCAGAGATAGGTGGTGGAGTCTATCCAAAGCAGCATTGGGTGCAGAGCAGGAACCATACCCATTTAATAGCCCACTCATGGCCACACCCGCCAGATGCCAACTTACAACCAACACTTCAACTGATGGACTGGTACCCAGTTTGGGTGTTTCCCTGCTTTGCTCCCGATGCATGCTGGGACAGGCCACAGCTGCTTCATGACCCTCTCCTGGATAAGCGGGTTTGGAAAATGGAAGGATAGATGGATTAGTCTGACGTGCAAATGTTTGGAAATGGGAGGAAAGCCCATGCAGACACAGGGAGAATGTACTGTATACAGTATATCTAAAAAATACTAAATAATTTAACTAAATTGTACAATTATCTACTCTCTATATATAAAATCCTAAGCCTAAACGTTCAACGATTTTGTGCAATGATTTTATGTCACGCTTTAAATTGGGCTTATTTTAAAACCTACATATATATGTTTGGTATCATTCTGTTCAGAATGTATCGAACTTTGATGTGATGTTGTTAGATTTTCTGATTCTTATTCCATTTTTAAATTATAAACTAAAATACCAAGAAAGTCATGGTTTTTATTTTTGATCAAGTAAACTTTCTTTCATTGGAAGAAATTATTAAAAAAAAATGATCTATTCATAACACCAATGTTTGTATTTAGGTGAAATAGTTAGCTGAAGGTCGAGTTACGATGACCCATTGTATACCACTTTAGTTTTCATGTGATTTTTCCTGTTATTTAAATTTTTTATCTATACAAATGTCAGTTGAAACAAACGGATTGTTTATTTAGTCTCTTACAAATACTCATTGAGCATAGTGGACCTCCAATCGGCAAGAGAGAAAATATTTTATTCTCATTTCATGAGTTTTACTCCGTTAAATAATAATTAATTTTTCTTTTTCATATTTCTAGAATTTCATGATTTTTACTCCAATAAATAATAATGTTTCTTTTGTACATTTACAGATTTTACAATATTCTGGCCTCAACTGGGGGTTGGGTACCAAAGGTGCCAAGGGGCTTGGCCCCCATAGTTTACCATATTTACTTCACTGTAAAAAATGATTGCATCTGCCTTTATGATAAAAAAAATCTTTAGATAGCCAAGCACTTGCAATACTATTCCGATTACACTGTTTTTTTTATTGTTCTTTTTAATTAATGTGAAGTGAAGAATTGTTGCCTGGTTGTAGATTTTACGAATTTGTAGGTTTAAAGTAGTGTAGGACTACATTTTTGTTCTTGTTTTGAGTTTGGTTATTAATATATTTAGCATTATCAGTGTTGTGAAATGTTACTTTTAAAAGTAGCTTAGTCACTTTACGCATTACTTACAAAAAAAATGTGCATTACAAGCAGTGTGTCACTTTTGCATTATTTTTTCTTCTTTTGTATGAAAAACAGCACATTTGATTGATGTTGCCGGGTGAAGGAACAGCAGCTCCGTGAAGCAAGAAAATGTAGGGAGCCAACCGGGTTGCCCTGTTTATTTTTCGAGGAGACAAAATGTGAAACAAAAGGTTACAATCTTCAGCGTGTAATCGTGTAACCAACATAAAGAGGTAAGGCTGATCGGGCTGGTTAGCCAAGGCCACTGCAGTAGTGGAGCTCCATCCAGAGGGTCTCTCATGCCAGTAATGACGCCTCCTTCTGGGAGGCTTGGGTTTTTATGGAGACTGAACTGGAAGGGGCGGGGTCAGTTGCCCTCATTGGGTGGCTTCTCAGCACTGTGGGGAAAGAAGATGAGAGTGTTAGTGATTGCACCTCCTCTCATCCTGGTGGGTTATTACTTACATCGACAGAGCCTTTGAGGAGGGACTGTGACACACTTATGCGTGACACTAACTCACCATTTGTTATTAAATCCTAAGCTTGTACACAAACCTTCATGAAACTGATCTGAACAAGTAATACAGGTATTTTTACTTCAATAACATACGTTTTGCACTAAGCTACACATCATTTTTAAATGTAATATAACTATGTAACATTGTTACTTTTAACACATTACTCCCAACACTTATTATTTTATTTTATGCCCCACCAATTTTGCTTCATTCTAGGCACTCCATTTTGCATCTATTCATTGTAAACAACAGTGTGAGTTGTTAAGGTGTCATTACAGGAGGTTGTGTTTGGTGATGTCAGCAGGCCTCCACAATTTAAGATGGCAGCATGCCAGCTCTTTGTCCAAGTTTCTGGATAAAATTTGCAGAGTCTAGAGAGCTTATCAAGAGGTTTCTTGATGTGAGAATTTAGGCAGGTTTTTATGACGTTTCTAGTTAGGGTGTTGGGCTTTGACTTATGGTTTCTTTGTTTTTGACAGTTTTCGATCTTAGCCTGTTAATTGTTGGTTTCTCTTCTATTTCCCGCTTCATTATTAGCAGAGTAGTAGCATGCAGGAAATACAAATGCACAGAGTCTATGGTCTGACAGCCACACCTTTAAAACCAGGAAACCCATCAGAAAAAAAAGCATTGCGAGATCAGAGAGCTTCAGAGTCTGTTTAGCTCTCACTCTCCTTTATGGTATCCAGCAAGAAAGAACTAGTGATGAGTGAAATGTTTTACACAAAACCGAATCTGCAATAAAACAGTGTTTCACATTGCAAAAAAATCACGAGACACTTGCAGTGAAATTTGTGTTAGTTTCTATCATATCTATATATATATATATAATTCTTTTCACGTCTGAAACGGAAATTACATATGACCACGCGAAACAGAAATTATGTATGAGCACAGAACATATTATAATAAGAATTAATCACTTCGTTTGTGGATGCCATTTTTATATCATCTTTACGAATTATAATTTGTGTGAGGGTTATTTTACTGTTATTGAAAAGAAGTAAACACAAACACACCGATCTATCCCATAGAAATTCGCCCCACATCGCCCTCTCCCAGCCCTGTTCTCTGGACTCTAGTGCTGAGCCATCCGCCGCCAGGCCCGTTCTGACAGAGGTTTTATTTATTGGTCCACATGACTGCCACATTATAACTTTTTTTTAATTGGCTGTACTTGATAGTAGAAGAGATGAGGAAAACAGCTTTCCGTCTTTCTACTTTTTAAATGCGTTGAGCTGTAAACAATGTGAAGACGACACTGCCTTCATCGACAAAAGGTCGTGAGAACAAAGTGGACGCTTGGAGGCACGGAATGTCGGGCTGCTCTGCTTGATTGAGAGCTTCGCAGTTTCGGGCGGTGTCCTCTCTTCTCACACTGTTTGTGACACTTTGAGTGCCCCGTCGGCTCGTGGGAGAGTGGAAATCTTTGCGAATGAGTGTGATCGGCTTTGTAAATTGCACTGCATGCCTACTTACTGTCCCTTAACTCCGCAACATTCAAGGTTGCTTTTGTGATAAATTCTTTTAAGAAGATGGAGAGTTCACATCTAAGAAGATGTACCGACCTCTTCATGTTAAGTTTTGGACTTAGGAATTGCTTGGACCTTCTGCCCGTTAAGCACGGAAGGGTAGCGTCCACATTTCTCAGAACAATTTTTCTCTTAAATCATAGGTACATAGTGCAACGTTGTCAGGCAGAAATTTGGAGGATCGCATAGAAAATGTAATTTCTATACCACAGCGGTCGTGTAGCGCCTTTCACAAGGGATCTACTACTGAGAGATGATCCAAATACATTTAAGCTGCTGTTAGTGCTGCTTACCTGTTGTGTTACACAGTCTTTAAAATGTACTTTACCCGAAAGCACTCCAGTGCTGCTCAATGTATCTTTACTTCTTAAATGTTAATGTTTTACTGTTTAATAATTTATATACTACATTTTATTTTTTTCCTTTGCACTCAGTGAGCGAAGCCAATGGATAATCAGCTAATATTCTCATACATTAATTCCGCATGTGTCTGCCTGTCATACTGTATAGTATTAAATAAATAAATAAGTCAGCAGACTCATTTCCTCTCCCATATAGAGACTTTTTTTGAACTATCTGATGCAAATTATGTTTGTAATTATCTAAGGACACCCACATTGATCTTGGTGATCGGCACCTGAACAATAAATTGGAGAAAGAGATGAAACCCAAGGCTCCACCTGTCAAAAGAGCGGGCAGACTCTCTTTTGTAAGAATCAAGAAACAGTAGAGGGCAGTTGTGATGAGGTTGGGTCAAGCAGCAATCTGTGTAGCAAGTTTTCCAGTAGAGAAAGCACAGCACGATGGCGTGTTCTGGTTTGTGGCCTTATGGAAAATATGCAGCATGGGCAATTTTTATAGAATGAACTGCAACTCCGCAGTGATGTGAGCAAGAACCATGAATAGAATACATTTTTACTGGTGTGGAAACGTTTATCTGCAGTAAAAAACGCAGGTAAACGTGGGTGTGTGAATGAATCCGCAGGGAGTAAAAATTCCTTGATTTTCTTAAAAAACGCTTTTAAAATCTCTCTTTGGTAAGTTTTGAATTTCATAATTGTGAAATCACTTCAAAAACTATTTTTAACGTCAGTTTCACGAGCCTATATACAAATCAAGAATTTCTGTCATTAAAATCCGTGCCTATCTTCGACGCTGCCGTGTGTTTTAGTGTCCACTTATGTACAAGAGGCCCTTAGCCTCCCTTTTATCAACTTTTCTCGTTTTGATTGCTGCTCTCTCTCAGTGTCTGCCGTGAAATCGAACAATCTGAAAAGTTTCTGAAGAGCCGGGGCGAAGCCAGGTCATTTCACAACAATGTGAGAGGTCCATGCCCAACGTGCCATTGTGCCATTGATAGCTCTATGTATAGGAAACAATGAAACAGCTGCAGGCCAAATTCTTTCCAGACTTCAAAGTTCTCCTTTTTGTTCCATTTTAAAAGCAGCCATTTCAGTCATTCTAATAACTCTGTGCAGTTCTATGCATTAGACAGCTTTGAATGACAGCTCTAATTACATAATTGATGATTTTAAAGTTGTTATTGCAGTAAAACACATCCACTTTCCTACAATCTAATTATTAGTATTTTTTGTTTCAATTCATACTACACTCCACTGTTGAAGTGTATTGTAATGATTTATTTAAAAAAAAAATCTCTTTAGCCAGCAGTGTACAGCAACATAAAATGACTCAATGGCAGTAAGGCACAAGGTCAAGTCCCACAGGTCCTGTGCTATGTGACTCCAAGACACCTTCCTGCATGTAAATTCTAAGAATAGGAACCAGCATTCAACATGAAAGTCACTACATGTGTACAGTAGTTATACAGTATATGTAAAGTGGATGTGGAAAGTATTCACAGTGCAAAGCACTAGGAATAGCACTTTGAGAATAGAGTCAACATGAAAGACACTATAAACTGAGTTTAAACAAACAATTTATGAATTTTTGGCAAGCATTTAGAGTAAAGAGCATTATGGGTCATTTTTAGTTTCAGGTATTGTTACTAAGTTCACCGCTCTCGGCACGTGTCCTCCTCCAGTTATAAGTTTCTTCTTACTGTATAAATTTAATGAGGACCGGTTAACTGGTGACTCTGAACTGGGTCAGTGTGAATGTGTGCCTGGAGGTGGACTGGCGCCCTTCCAGCCTTGCATTCTGCGCTGCCAGGATGCTCTCCTCCTTTGACTCGGAACTGAATTAGGTGGGTTTGACAGTGTATATAAATAATATTACAATTTAAAAGTGAAGGTTTTTGTTACAAATGACCACAAAACGAAAAGAGTTATAGCGTACACGTCAAACTCACTGGGACGGTGTTTATCTCAGATAGCACAATTAAATTGTACCATAATGGATTGTACATTTTAGAGCTCCTATGAAACTCGAAATTTAGACTGATTGACAGATTGATGTTCCTAAAGCTTTACAAAGTTTATTGAACATCTTCAAATGTTACCAAAAATCAAAACAGTCAGATAATAGGTGAGTTTTGAATTTATAATGCCATTAAATTTCTCACCCAGTGCTTGTTAACTGTGAAAATGATGATGATATAATTTAATATTATTAACATAATATTCTAAAATGTTTTGTTAGAGCCACTGGCATTTGTTGATATGTTTCCCAGGCAACAACCCCAGAATTGCATGGCACTGTTAAGATTTGCTCATTTTGAGAATATATTTCTTTTGGAATAAATATTTTAGAGCAACAATATAGGTGGGAATGTGGGTTGCTGTTTCTTTAGAACTCCTCTGTGTGGTTTCCTTGCATTATAGTGGTGCCGCCATTTTTTTTTTGTTTTGCCATTGGGCGCCACCGTGTTACGACTCACGTTACCAGCATGCTGCTCTCGGCTGCCATGGAACGTCATTTCAGATGTCACTGCATCTTGCATCATCAGTGTGATCCTTCAAATGCAGTACAAAGATTCATTCTGTATCTGTGATTTAGATAAAAACATTGTCAAAATTATTAAGCATTTCCTTCTTGAGTTTCCAACTTCAGTTCTTAATGTTTTCTCTCTGACTTTGATTTCAGGTTAGCAATTAGGCTTTGGTGCAAAAACGTTTCATCATTAATATTTCATCTCTTGGTCTTCTTCTCACCGTCAGGCAGAACAGGCATGTGACGTAATAGGAACAATTAGATAAAAGGTCGTTGTCGATGTCCAGTCTTTATCTGAGATTATGGGCAACTCCAAAAACCGAAGCACTTGATGTTATGAATGTCATCTTTTATGATTTTTTTCTGTGTCTCCTTCCCAAGGTTAAAAACCCCCAATGAATTTTGACACAAGTAATTCAAAGGGACACCTTGGTTTTTCAATCAGAAGCTTCTCTGCAAAGTTTATAATTAGTTACTGCTGTTAGGCCACCATTTTGGGATCATTGCATTGTTGTTGCCATAGCAATCTTTCCAACGATGCACCGGGAGTTCATGACAGGAGACATCATCAGTATAAAGACCACCATATGCAATTCTGGGTCATTTTTGAGTTTGACTTGAATAGTGATTTTCTGATTCTTATTTTTTGTGGCTCCTGACAACAGAAGCTAGCTTAGGACCTTTTGAGTGATTTGGTTTAGTAGACTTTCTTTTGGACTCCTGGTTTTTTGATTTTGTCTCTTCCCCTGACCATTGCTTAAAATATTTTTTTATTGATTATCTGTTTTTTCTGCTTTACTAATTTCATGACTTTGATTTTAAATTTTGGTTCATACTTAGGGTTTATTCTGGTTTTGATTTTTGCTCGCTTACTGACAACGTCTTCTTTGCTAATAATTTCTAATACTTGCTGATATTTTTTCTTTACCAGCTATACTCCATCACAGGCTCCCTCAGTATAAGCTTATACTCCATTAAGCCTTTAGATTCCATGAGGTGAACGCTGATCCGTTCTTAGACCATTGCAAACAATATAGAAATTCTATACAGGCGTATATTTTGAGTCAACGGAGGGATCTGAACCCAAGCACAGCTTGTAAATAGCTGGAATGCCAAATCACTACACTACACCCACTGGCGGCTCCAACTGAAATTCTCTTCCGTTCACAAACAATCTTATCAATTCACAGAAATGATGTCAGGGAATTTTATTCTTCATTGCTCTGGGTAATTATTACTAGCAATATGGTGGCACACCTGGTCAGTTTAATTGTGCTGTCAGTGCGCCAGGGTGGACATATGTTTTCTAGGTGGACAATTTGCACAGCATCTCTATGAAAAATGTACAGTTTCCAGAAATCTTGGCTTTTCCAGGGCTACTGCAGCTGGAATACATGTTTATTATTAACACTGTTATGATGGCTTGGCAAGAGCATTCATGACATCAGGCTTTACAATTCAGGAAAAAGATGAAAAGTATGTTAAGGAAAAACTGGCACAGGCTAATATAGTATTCATTTATAAACATAGAGGGTTGATTACATTAGATATGTGACTGTCTTGGGATGATTCATATTAGTTTATTTTTAGTCTCTACAATTACTACAATAATAATTCAAAGAGAGAGGGCACCAGGAAAGTGTAATAAAAAAAGCATCAGACAGACGAATTGAATACCAGTAGACTTTAGCAGCACTTTCATCTAGATGTATTTTTAAAGGTGACAAATTGAAAAAGGAAAATAGCTAAGAAAAAGAATTCTATGCATTCATATTATCAAATGCATAATAACATCTAGAAAAAAAAAGAAAAAGAAAGATAGGACTTACTGCAGAGAAAATACTGTGAACTTCTGAGCTCCGCCGAACGCCCATTTCAGAATGCTGCCTAATTCATTTCAGGCGGTGATTATTACACAGTCTGAGCGTGAAATGCTTTGAACTGAAGTTTATGAAAGTGGATGAAATTATTCAAAATTATATAATTACAGTAAACACTGTTTGATTTGATAACAATTATTGTATCTGCAGCAGTCTCATTAAATAAATAAAGAAACAGCACTACGGATTTCTCGGGTCTCCAATTTGGTTAATAATTTCAGCCTGCATGGTGCTGAAGACGCGGCGTACAGAAACAAGAGGAATAACAAAAGGTGTGCAGGCTGTAAGTAACGTATTCTTCTGCGTCGTGCCTTTGTGTTGTGTTGCAATTTGGAATGCCAGTGCATTGAATGGGAGTTTTGTTTTGGTTTTTTTTTTTGCCACCGTGACCCTTTTGAAGCTTGGCTTGTGAAGGTAGTGGCCACCGGCATGCTGAGGGTGATGATGAGTGAGCAGAGTGAAGGTGATTAGAATGAGGACTTAAAAGGAAATGAAGAGAAGCTGCTCACTCCTGTAGTTAGAAATCTGAGCAGCTATGGAGTTGTGACTGTACACATGTAGATGTAGATGTTTTCAGTATTTTGGGGCGTTTATTATATTGTTATATATCAAGTTCATCCACTTTTACTATGTTTGGGTTCAAGCTTTGGAACAACACCACTCACCACAATCTAATGCCTAATCACAACAAAGCCAAAGTAGATTTCAAGGAATTCAGTGTAATGAACCAACACGGCAACTAGCAAGAATTAATACACTGCATATGTAATATTCAATATATCTCAGGCCTTTGTGCATAGCCTTCTTCATCGTAGGGTAAAATACAAATTGCAAATTTTACAAATTCATAATGCACACGCATTAAATTACAGATTAGGTTAAACACACAGTAAAGATTAATTACATAAATGGATCTTAACAATATTAACTGTGAACTGTTGCACACACTATGCAATGTGACACATTTAGGCTGGCCCAGCTGGGCCATTTTGTTTTGCGTCAGATTACTGGGGTTGTTTCCGTGGCATTAATGCATGCCTCGTCAATTAGTAGTCAGCAAGCTTCACGGTAATTGACACAATTATCACAGTGAAGCATACTCCAATCAAGATAATAGAACAGATCAAAAGATTTGCACATCATATGAAGCATCTTTAAATCGCACAACTCCTTCATTCTTTTCAGAATTCCAAGAGGTGCCCAGTCTGGCCTCCTGTAGGTTGTGGCCTAAATGCATTTTCTCTAGATATTAGATGGGTGTGTACTGTAGTCTGCAGCCATATCTCTTACACCTGTTAAGCCACATTACTAATAATTCAATTTGCTTGACTTAAAGTGGCAGCCACAATAAGCACCCCCTGCTAGATTGTTGCCTTCTCTATGAAAATGTTGACTGGTTGCCTAGCATCCCATTCAGGAGACCCTCTTTAGGCCTAAATGAAACATACACTGGAAGGAAATAAAGTGTACAATCATCCACGTCAGTGAGACCCCTAAAATAACTCCTGAGGCCTTAAGGCCGATACCATTTCCTTCTGTTGAACTGAGAGACACTCTACCCAAACTCATATTTTCTTATGTCTGCACTTCACCATGAAGCTGCCTGGAGCAGTCTGAGAGCATCCATGTGGGTGGATGTTTGTAATACTTAATCACAGTGATATAGTGGTATAAAAATGTATTTATGTACTGCCTACAGGATACAAAATACTCAATCATCTATAAACAGTCTGGTGATTTTGGATTTTACCATGCTAGAATTTTGCCTATCCAGGGTATGGGCCAATCTACTGATTGTTATTGCTCCGGCAGATATTTTGTTCTGACATAAGTTTATTTCTTGTATTTTTGCTGTTTTTACGCTTTATTTTTAATTCTGTTTTTGGTTTTGATGTGACTGTATGTCTGACAACTAAATGTAGTGTCTAGGTAAGTAATGCCTATTCAATGATGAGATGCTCTGATCCAGATATTTTGTTGCCTTGCCTCTCCATATCTCCAAATGCACTAAATGGCGGGGCATCATCCTCCTACCCATACCAGGAAAGATGTACTACTCCAAACTACTCAGGAGACTCCAACAGGCAAATATCGACTGTCTTAGGGAGAAAAAAGTTGAATTTTGTCACCAAAGATCTTGCAATGACCAGGGGCCTCATGAATAAATGGTGCGTACGCACAGAAATGCTGCGTGACAACGTTTCCACGTTCAAATCACGATGCATAAAACCTACACTTAGCGTAAAGCCACACACTTTTCCATGGTACCTCATACCCTGTCGTACGCAAGTTTTCCGCTCGGTTTTGCAAACTGGCGGCACCCAGCGTCAAAGCAGTGCTACTGTTCCTATGTGGTTACCCTTTATTTGTTAGAACCACATTCCTGAAGCGGCTTTATAAATACACTGAAAATAACCGCATATTGTTTATTAGTGTAATGCATCTGATTGTAGATTACCTGTAACAATATTATGGCCCAGGGAAAAGCCATAGTATTCCAAATACCATAACTGCTTTAGCGTTGTTACTCTCACTGCACCTTCTTTTTCTTCTTTCAGCTGCTCCCGTTAAGGGATGTCACAGCGGATCATCGTTTTCCATTTCACTCTCGCTGCACCACTCAGAGTATTTGTATCACTGTACCTGAGTGGGGAATCACAGCAGCAGCTGATCGGAAAGAGAATTATCGGTATACAGCATCAAGCACATCCTGCCTCAGCCACAGCAAAACGTTTCAAAGCCTTTCCTGTCCGGACCTCGCGGTTCAGAAAGAGTTTCATCCCAAGAACTATAAACGCACTCAATCAATTGCTCCTTGTAGAACTGTTTGTACTTATAAGTAAAATTACCCCACTGAAAACTTGCACTACAGTTATAATATTACACAACCTGTGCCACTTTTTAAAAGCGTGTATTTACATATGATGACAATATCATTTTTAAGATGAAATGCAGCAAAATATGTTGATTATATTATACAGATAAAACTTTAACTTCATTTAAATAATCTGTATTGTTAATAATTAAACATGTGAGGACACGGTGCCGCAGCCCTAGCAAGTTCACGTATTGTTCCTGCCTCGCGCTGTATATTTACTGAGGCTGGCGCTACACTGGAAGGATAGACGGATAGAATAATTAAACACGTACTATGAAGATATTTCAATGTTCCTTAAAAGTTTTGATGAATCGCCGTTGTAAGCTTATAAATGGCTTAACGTCTATTACAGAGCTGATTGTGTGGCAATTGGGTATTTGGAGAAAGAAAAGTAAGGACAGGAATTGGAGGTTAGTACGTTTGAAAGAGACAGTACTGCTACAATAAATTATTTCATTGAATGTCGCGCATAGCGCAGCAGCATCTTGTGTGAGACATGAACAATGCCTGCGCTACCGTGTTCCCATGTTTAATAACATGCTTTCATTCCAATCATCATGAAAATGAAATCACATATACATCTCAGTTTTTTAATTATTCAGAGAGCTGTAATATCACAAATGTAATGGATTCTGTGTCCTGTCGGAGAAAGAAAAAGAACGGAAGCACGTAGTGATTCACACACATAGAGCACATTGAAGATCAAATACAAAACAAAGCATTTAACATGCTACTTTAGTTACGATGGGATTTGAGAAACTAGTAAATTAAATGATTTTAAGATTAAGTTTATGATGTTCTACTTTAATGATAAAATAAACTACATGATTAAAGTGGAAATTTTTAGATTAAAGTTGACATTTCATGTTTTTTTTCCCCACTGTGTGCCTATTTTTTTTGTCTGTACCCTAATAAGCTTTCATATGACACTCTGCGCATCCAAAGTTTTGTATATGAAACAGCATTTCTGTCATTTGGGCGAAAAGTACTTTGACAAAGGAGGCATAGATGGAATGTTCAAAAAGTTATTTTAATTTGACAGCAGTCATCTGCTCTACATAATTCCTTTATAATGGTTGGCAACACCGTGAATGCTAGTTGGACATAAAAATAAGAATTTCACTGATAATGTGACAACAATGCTACATCAATAATTCTGTTAATCTCCAATTGTTTATGATGAAATTTTATACCTTTCTATCTTGCATCATAGTTCATATCTTTCATAAGGGCAAAGCTTTGATATCAGTAGGCATAAACTCATCATGCAGGAGTTGGAGGAAGGATCTCTCATGTTCAGATCTACGACTTTTTGCTAATTATCTGTACCTATCGATGTCCACTTGAACACAGAAACCATGACATGAAATTGCTGAAGTCGTTTTTCGCTGCAGCAGAGGAACAGTAGAACATCCCATCATTCAATCTCCATTTCAGATAGTGCCCTGAAGATAAGTGGTACTTTATGAACATTTCCTGTTTAATTGCCAGGCTTCTGGAACACGTTGATTCACTAGATGCCTGGCAGCGGGCGATCATCAGCTTTCGCTCAGTGGTTGTTTGTTTTAGATGCTTGCAGCAGCAGCATGTAACTAGTGTGCAATCTAACAAGTAAATGACTGCCAACTAGGATGTATCAAGGAATAATCTTTTTTTTCAGCTACCCATAGACAGTACTTAGTGCAGGTGAGGCAACTCTTGTTCTACAAACATGATAATGGAGTAAATATTTATGCTATCAATGTGAGGGGTTCAGATTTGTGTTGAGCTTTTAAAATGTGATAGGAAACCAGCAGAGGCTCAGCAAGGCCTGGCTCCATATTGGTTGAACGTCTTAAAAGTTGTCAAGTTTACTTCTCTAAACATATTAAAAATGGAAGCGCTCAGCATACTAAACCATAAATGTAAATATTTAGTGACTTTGCCTCATTTTTTCATTCCACCGAACATGTTAGCTGTGTGCTGAGAGTTGGTATATGGTGTGTATTCACGGCAGAATATGTTCACCGGGTTTCAAGAAATATATGGTGCAGCCTACTGCAACAGTTTTTAGAATTTGACATGCTGAGTAATTAATTTACATATAGATTACTAGATTGAATTTAAACCACTTAACCTTGTGATTATCTGGAGAACTGTCCTATGGCAAATTTAATTAAAATGCTTACTGTCAAGCAAACTTTTAAACACTGGATGCACATTATAAGCAGTAATTAAAAAAGGACTTTAAACTGCATGGAAGTGCTGGAAAAACACTGAAAGGAGAAAAAAATATTTATGGCAAAAGGATGTGCAGTGATGGTATTTTATTTCAAGAGTCTATAATTTTTGATGTGCGGATTCATTTAATAAATCGACATTAGGAGTGTCATCCATTTGAGTGATTGCGTGGATGTTGCGATTTGGGAAACTTTAAGAAAAAATTTACGCTTGCGGCAAATTTTATATGAATCTCGGAATTACCTTTCGAGTTTGAACTTGAGATAATCCACTTTTATTTTCATTTTCTTTATAAATTGTCTCTTGGACAAAGTTCATGTTTTTATGTGTGTCTGTAATTATCGCGTTGCCATGTTGTTTTTTTAAATGTCGGCTGCCGTTTTTGAGACTCTGTTGCCAAGACATGATGCTCAGTTCCTGGGGGTGCAGCTTCCTAAAGTTGTGCTTCATGATGCCACATTCTGTATGTGACACCTTCAAAGTTGGGGTCGTGTGTTAGTCAGCCTCCAAGATGGCAGAAACTTCATTAGTAAAAAATTCCCGTGTTGTTCACGTCTAGCTAGACATTTCACTTCTTATTCTGGTTCATGCTTATCTCAAGGGGACTCGTGTAGAACACCTTACTTAAATTCCATAATAAATCTTTCCTTACGCTTTCTGGTGGACAGCCAGGGCCCATGCCCAGCCAGGACGCCCCTTCAGTATACATTCAGGGTTAGCAACCAAGGAGTATTCATTATCTCCCCCTAGATGCTAGGTGGCAACCCCCCTTGGATTGGAGCGGTGCCTCGGTCTCCTGCACGGCTTCATGGGAATTGGAGTTTGGTGCAGCCCTGTTGGGTCCCACAGGCACCGCCAGGGGGTGCTGCAACTGGGACTGCTGAGCCCTTATGGACAGTGTTTTCACCACACCTGGAACTCGGCAATAAAGCACCTGGAGCACTTCAGGGTGAACTATAAAAAGGGCCAGCAGCCACCACTGAGGAGGCCGAGTCGGGAGGAGGAGGAGGACAACGCTGGCCGAGAGGAGTGGTGGAGAAGAGTGTGTTGTAGTGTGCTTTACTTTGGTGTGCTTAGTGTTTGGGACTGTGTTAAATCTGAGGGGCACGGGGGAAGACATGGACCCCAGGAGAAGAAGAAAAATAAATCATTTTTGGTTGATTTTAACATGCCACTGTTGTCAGTCTGTGTCGGGTTGTTGTGCCTTTTTCACAACTTATATCAAGGGGCAAAGTCTGGGGCTCTCCACCATCTCCAAATAGTTCACATGACCCCCTAATAGTTCATAACATGAGGATGAGGATGGCGGCTAGTGGGAGACAACAACTGGGTTCAAAGTTCCAAATGCACAAAGGCCATGTTCATTAAAACAAAGTCCACATAAGAAAGTGCAGTGCAAATAAAGTCCATAAACAATCCCTTACAATATTCAATGCTCTTGTGAAGGTTAAAATAAACTGGGTAATAAATACTTTAAAATGCCAATGATGGTATTACTCAGCTCGAGGATGCCTGTGGGATTCCTGACTGGTCAGTCAGTTCATGTTAAAAATGTGCCCATTGCCAAATAGCCCATGGTTGTTAAAACCAGGGACCACGTCATTTCTGCATGACACAACTCTAAGAGGTTGGCTCTACGAAATCTAAATGAGTTTATAAGCCAGATATCATCAAGAGCCAAAAAATCATTGGGATCCCTGGAAACCTGAGCTTTAGCCTGTCATTGGCATTATCCTCTCAAAGAGCCAAGGCTGCCATTGCCACTGTGCCATTGTACAACACACTGCACGCCCTTTATATACGTTCACTTCATTGTCTTGTTGCCTGGAGTCGCTAAAATAACAACACCAAAAATGCATCTCCGTAGGACTCACTGATGGTCGAGACTTGATGGAACTTCAAGCTCATTTTTATGCTAAGTTTGTGTTTTAGAAATTCAGTGTAATTTTTGTGTAAGAAATGACTTGTGCACATTATAGAGTGTAAGCCCCCAGTCACCCTTTTTGGCACTGGTGGTTTTCCATTCTCCATCATTTTGCAAAATAGAAGTCACTGCATCTAAATTATACTATATCAAATGTTTGGAAGTTGTAAAATAATGCAACACCACTTAATAGTAAATAAAACTCGAGAATATTATATAACACTAATGCTCACTGAAAGCCCTAAATATCAGATTTGTTTTTTTGTATAAATTTATAAACAGTTACTCCAAGGTAGGAACATATGAATGTTAAAAAATTTTTTTTAACTTAAACTCTATAATCTCTCTTCATCTAATGAATCTAAAATAATAAGGCCTTCAGGGTGTTACTTTCAGATAAATTGCTTGGTAACTTGCATATAAGAACACAAACACACATCATTTCTAAAGCGACTCTGACACTAAATACCATAGAGTAGATTCTTCACTGGTAAAAGTTCTTTTGATAGTTGTTCTGTGCTCACATAAGAAGGTTAAGCTAGGTAACATCTGACCAGAAACAGGAAGGCTTGTACTGCTTTATCATAAGAGTCGTGTCACAATGAACAGATCAAAACAGAATAATTAAATATACAGTTTTTATCATGAATACATTTTCTTTTTCCTGTGGCATATTCTGTTTTATTTAATCTTTCTTATTGAAATGTACTTGTAAAGCATATGACCAAATGGACTTCCTATTGTGACCCTGACAATTATATAAAAGCCTCTGTTACAGCACAGCTCAGATAGGAACTTTCTCTGCAGCCAAATGAATGATTACAAAGCTACAGTTTTTATGCCAGTCTCCAGGTGTTCCATCATATAAAACAAATCTACAGTCAGATCCATAGGTATTTGGACAATGACACAATTTGAATAATTTTGGCTCTGTACACCATCACAATGGATTTGAAATAAAGCAATTATGTGACTGAATTGTAGACCTCCAGCTTTAATTTAAGGGGTTTACCAAAAATACTGTATGAGCCGTTTAAGAGTGACTGCCATTTTTATACATGGTCCCCCTATTTTCTGGGCCTCAAAAGTATTTGGACGTTTGACTGACAAGCTGTTCCACAGCCAGCCTGGAGCAGGTTACTCATTATTTCATCAAAGGTCAAGAATTGATTCCAAGTGTGGAATTTGCATTTGGAAGCTGTCACTGTGAACTCTCAATCTCTGGTCCAAAAAGCTGTCCACACAAGTAAAAACAGTCTATCATTAGGCTGAGAAAAGAAAACAAACCCCTTTTGAGAGATAGCAGAAACACGCGGAGTGGTCAAATCAACCATTTGCACTTGTGAACTCAGCAACTCCAGAAGGTCTGGAAAACCACAGAGGACAACTGTGCTGGGATGACTGCAGAATTCTGGCCTTGATGAAGAAGACCCCTTTGACAGTATTTAGTCAAACCAGGAACACTCTCTGGGAGGTAGACCTGCCACTGCCAAAGTCTATAATCTGCTCAACTCTGTATGCTGTCCAAGTACCTCTGTAATGATTCAATGGATTCGAGATTATCTGGAAATCCACCTAGCTTGGTATTATCTGCACACTTAACCAGCTTCTTACTTATATTCCCATCCAAATCATTTTTATAAGTAAAAAAGCAGCGGCCCTAACACTGACTTTTATGGAAAGTCAGTGCAATACAAATAGCTAAACAGGTGTAACACCTTCTAAAACACTCCAAAACCAGGCCAGGCCTTCTCTAGCCTTTCTAAAATAGGCCTCACCCTAGACAGCTTGATTCCCAAACTTTACAGGCTACACAGACCTGAACTGCCTTTTAACTAAATCAAAACTGAAACAATTCCAAATGAAAAAACTGACAAAAAGTATTCGGAAGTGATTCTGTCAAAATGTAATTTATGGGTAAAATGTTATTTTAGGGTTCAGAGATCACATTTGATGTTTACAGAAGTGAATATATACTCGTCTTCTTAGTGCTGCTGCACTTGCATGTGTTTAGGAGCACAAATCGTTATATTTTAGAACAGAAATACTCTTCATGAGTTGACACAGTGGCATTTTAATTGCTGTATTGCATCAAACCTTACCCCATAATATATGCAACCAGAGAAGTACACCATCACAATGGATTTGAAATAAAGCAATTATGTGACTGAATTGTAGACTTCCAGCTATAATTTAAGTGGTTTACCAAAAATACTGTATGAGCTGTTTAAGAGTGACTGCCATTTTTATACATGGTCCCCCTATTTTCTGGGCCTCAAAAGTATTTGGACGTTTGACTGACAAGCTGTTCCACAGCCAGCCTGGAGCAGGTTACTCATTATTTCATCAAAGGTCAAGAATTGATTCCAAGTGTGGAATTTGCATTTGGAAGCTGTCACTGTGAACTCTCAATCTCTGGTCCAAAAAGCTGTCCACACAAGTAAAAACAGTCTATCATTAGGCTGAGAAAAGAAAACAAACCCCTTTTGAGAGATAGCAGAAATACGAGGATTGGTCAAATCAACCATTTGCACTTGTGAACTCAGCAACTCCAGAAGGTCTGGAAAACCACAGAAGACAACTGTGCTGGGATGACTGCAGAGTTCTGGCCTTGATGAAGAAGAACCCTTTGACAATATTTAGTCAAACCAGGAACACTCTCTGGGAGGTAGACCTGCCACTGCCAAAGTCTATAATCAAGAGAAGACTTCATGAAAGTAAAGACAGAGAGGGTTTACCACAAGGTGCAAGCCATGGGTAATCCTCAAGCATAAGAAGGACGGGTAAGGCTTTTGCCAGAAGACATTTTTTAAAAGCCTGTCCAGTTCTGGAACAATTTAGTTATTCTGGTGTACATTCAGACCATACTGTGGGGGTGTATACTTATCTACCTATTTATGTATTCATTTATTTAAATGGCTTCTGTAAAAAGCCAAAATTCCCCCAGGGGACAAATAAAGTCTATCTATATAAATCTATATAAATATAGAGTCAAAAAGAAAGCCAAGTTTGCAATCAAAAGTCAGTCTTATGTTTTAAACAAACTGGGAAGGTAGACTAAAAATTGGAAGTCAGAACCAAGAACAAGAAATCAGAAACAGATAGTTTTCTTTCATCAAAACCACAACGTGATCACAAATTCAAGTAAGAAAGGCAATAGCCAGGAACAATTAAAAAGAACAGACTTCACATAGTGATTCAAGACTCATCTGTAAAACTCAGAGATCACATGGCCACTTGAGCTAGCGAGGTCAGGGTCATGACCTCTGTGGACACACCCCCTGCAATCAGAGGTCGCATCATGGTAACGGTTTCACAAAACAGTAGCACCTGAGAAAAAAAACAAATGGGCATTACAGCAAAAGTAGATAAATTTTAAGCATCCCAAAAAAAAAACACAAAAGAAGCCTTAGATATGGAATTTCTGTTTCAAATCCTTGTAATCAATATATAATTAGCCAGAAACTCTCCTAGAATTTGCACAATACATTATTGAAAAATCAGACACCAAAATGAAAAGTAACATAACCTATATTATGCACTTTGAAAAGCAATTTGAATAGTTTAAAGCCAGGGAATGAAGCTATAGATTAAAGGCAAGACAAAAAACAGTCAAACAAAAGCCGTGGGCCAGAACCAAGGAGAACAAGAGCCAAAAGCATGAGACAAAAATCATTAAAATAAAATCAAAACAAAGTTCTGGGCTGTATAAATTACCCCTCGGTGTATAACTAATCATAAAGAAAGATTTAAGGTTTTTAAGCTTTTAATTTAATATGTGGACATCAATAGTCCCTAATGACATCATATGTGTCTGTTACAAAACATGTGACTAGCAACAAAAACATTGCCATCAATACAATGGTTGTGCTCAAAAAAATACCCACAATGGTACAGATAAAATTGGAAAGATGGCAATATGATGTTATCATGAAATACAAAAATAAAATAACAATGAATGAATGAAATATAAATGAATAATTACCTAAACTAGGTAAAACTAAATCTAGATATTACAAAATCATGTGCAGTATGCTGAAAAACTGTTGGGATTTCTATTGTGATGAGGGATTATGGCTATTGGGCAACTAACAAGAAGACGACAGTAATATGTGTGTGTCCACAGTAAATGAACTTTTAAAGTTTATTACTTTAAATATGCCACTTTCATGGGATGGATCTAATCGGGTGCCCACACGATTAAATCACCAAGGGAACCACCCAACAGCCCATGTCATGTGTCTGCACAGTAAGAGCGAAAGTGGAAATTACCACAAAACTACCAGGTATCTGCACCCTGCACTGTTGGAAGTATGATCATCATTCTTTTAAGGAGCTCTTTTTATTGTGTCACCCAGGGGTCTGCAGGGGCTTAATCCATTCTTGCACATCACTCTCGTTTTTGTTAGTGTAACATTATCCACCTTCTTATACAATACGACGATTCATACCACAACCAAGTGAAAGAGGTTTGGACTTACTAACTAGTAATTGGAAATATAATTAGGTAAAATTGGAAAAAATTAGAGGATCTGTGCAGAAATTTTTCAAAACCTGGCAGGATCTAATCAATAATATTTTAAAGTAAGCTCTTAAAGTACTGAGGAAATAGATTCTCTTCCCATTTTTTTTTTATCCGCCTATTAAACTCATCAATTTATGTATTTTTTCTCGGGGTGGGGGTTGAGTTGATTTGTTTTCAATTGTATTTTTTTGTAAAAATTGATCTATCTGTATGGAATGATTACAATAAAATCAATAAAACTAAAAATTAAAATAGGTAAATGTCACTATCAACTTCCAGACAGTGTTCAGAAGACATTAAGAAGGCTAACAGAATGTTATATTGTGTAGCGCCCTGATGTGTGGAGTACAAGTCCAAGGAGGTTACACTCAAGCTTTATATCACACTGGTGAGGCCTCATCTGGAGTAGTGTATGCAGTTTTGGTCTCCAAGCTACAAAAGGACATAGCAGTACTAGAAAAGGTCCAGAAAACAGCGACTATGCTGATTCTAGTACTACAGTGGATTAATGATGAGAAATAATTAAAACAGTTGATATTTTTTAATTAAGGAAATAGGAATTAAGAGGAGACATGACTTAAGTTTCAGGCACAGCATGTCTATGTCATTTATGTAGCCTATATAACTTACATTTGTTTGGCCTTTTAATGGCTACTGAACATTGTCTGGAAGTTGATACTGTCCAGTCCACTATGACTCCTAAATCCTTCTCATAAGGTGGATTTTCGATTTTCAGTCCTTCCACTGTGTATTCAGACCTAACATTTTTACTTTCTACATATATTACTTTACATTTACTGACATTAAATTTCATCGGCCACAAATCTGCTCAACTCTGTATGCTGTCCAAGTCCCTCTGTAATGATCCAATGGATTCGAGATTATCTGGAAATCCACCTAGCTTGGTATTATCTACACACTTAACCAGCTTCTTACTTATATTCCCATCCAAATCATTTTTATAAGTAAAAAAGCAGCGGCCCTAACACTGACTTTTATGGAAAGTCAGTGCAATACAAATAGCTAAACAGGTGTAACACCTTCTAAAACACTCCAAAACCAGGCCAGGCCTTCTCTAGCCTTTCTAAAATAGGCCTCACCCTAGACAGCTTGATTCCCAAACTTTACAGGCTACACAGACCTGAACTGCCTTTTAACTAAATCAAAACTGAAACAATTCCAAATGAAAAAACTGACAATAAGTATTCGGAAGTGATTCTGTCAAAATGTAATTTATGGGTAAAATGTTATTTTAGGGTTCAGAGATCAAATTTGATGTTTACAAAAGTGAATATATACTCGTCTTCTTAGTGCAGCTGCACTTGCATGTATTTAGGAGCACAAATCGTTATATTTTAGAACAGAAATACTCTTCGTGAGTTGACACAGTGGCATTTTAATTGCTGTATTGCATCAAACCTTACCCCATAATATATGCAACCAGAGAGGGAAGTTGTTGAATAAGGGTCTATCACAACGTAAGGATGATGTAAATGAACTCAGCAAGGAAAAAAAGTACAACTGTTCCAAAAAAATCTGTAACAATTAAATGTTTGATGTCAGATTACAGGGATTTGGAGTCAACAAGGTGGTGATCTTTGATAAAATGCAACTCCTATCCTTAGTTAAACTCAAGCAGAATGTGAAAGAACATGGAGTCTCTGAATCAAAGCAAAAGTGCTGATCTAGTCAGAGGATACTACGAAGAAGAAGTAGAAAAGAAAAAAAAAACTAATAGGGAAAAGGCAGATACTGTCTGGTTTTAATTTCAGGTTGAAATGAAATCATGCTTTGAAAAGGCAGTCTGTTTAGCAGGAATAGTGAGAGTTTTATTGAATGACTCCCTTTTAATGGGTTTGCATTACATTTGCACGTTCGCTGACATTAATATACAAATTTCACAGCTAGGTGACATTCCAGTAAGAGTAGCCACGGAATTTAATAAGGCTTTGGAAAAGATGAATAAGAAATTGCCTGCTGCTATTAGATAAAGTCTTGCAAATAAAGCAAGACTTGCATTTCGACCTATTATAAAATAGTACTCATTAACTGATATACAGAGACTAATGAATTCAAAGAGCAAAGACTACAGTTTTTATTTTTGTCCATTTTATATAATACACTTTCTGTGGTATATGTTTAAAATAAAAAATGCATCAATAGGCAATGTGCAGCGCTGCTAAAATGAATTACACTCATGTAGCGTAGAAATCAACTGGAAGATGCTTTTAGTTGGACAAATCAGAATAACATGGTAAGTATTTAGTGTTATATGAGGTAGAATAAATAAATGAACAGATAAAAATAAAATTTTTAAAGTGCTCATACAGTAAGGCTTGTCCAATTGTACAAATAATACAGAATCATAATTATTAAAGAATGTGATGACTTCTTCTTCTTTTGGCTGCTCCCGTTAGGGGTCGCCATAGCGAATCATCTTCTTCCATGTCTTTCTGTCTTCTGCATCTTGTTCTGTTACACCCATCACCTGCATGTCCTCTCTCACCACATCCATAAACCTTCACTTAGGCCTTCCTCTTTTCCTCTTCCTTGACAACTCTATCCTTAGCATCTCTCCTCTGCACATGTTCAAACCAACGTAATCTCGCCTCTCTGACTTTGTCTCCCAACCTTCCAACTTGAGCTGACCTTCACCCGTCTGTCACAAATTACTCCTGACACTCTTCTTCACCTCTCTTCCACAACCCCTATTACTCTGTACTGTTGATCCCAAGTATTCAAACTCATCCACCTTCGCCAACTCTACTCCTTGCATCCTCACAATTCCACTGACCTCCCTCTCATTTACACACATGTATTCTGTCTTGTTCCTACTGACCTTCATTCCTCTCCTCTCTAGAGCATATCTCCACCTCTCCAGGGTCTCCTCAACCTGCTCCCTACTATCGCTACAGATCACAATGTCATCAGCAAACATCATAGTCCATGGGGACACCTGTCTAATCTCGTCTGTTAACCTGTCCATCACCACTGCAAATAAGAAAGGGCTCAGAGTCGATCCCTGATGTAATCCCACCTCCAACTTGAATGCATCTGTCACTCCTACTGCAGACCTCACCACTGTCAAACTTCCCTTATACATATCCTGTACAACCCGTACTTCTCTGCCACTCCAGACTTCCTCATACAATACCACAGCTCCTCTCGAGGTACCCTGTCATATGCTTTCTCCAGGTCCACAAAGACGCAATGCAACTCCTTCTGGCCTTCTCTATACTTCTCCATCAACACCCTCAGAGAAAACATTACATCTGTGGTGCTCTTTCAAACCATACTGCTGCTCACTAATCATCACCTCACTTCTTAACCTAGCTTCTACTACTCATTCCCATAACTTCATGCTGTGGTTCATCAGTTTTATTCCCCTGTAGTTACTGCAGTCCTGCTCATCCCCCTTACTCTTAAATATCGGCACCAGTACACTTCTTCTCCACTCCTCAGGAATCCTCTCACTTTCCAAGATTCCATTAAACAATCTGGTTAAAAATTCCACTGCCATCTCTCCTAAACACCTCAATGCTTCCATAGGTATGTCATCTGGACCAACAGCCTTTCCATTTTTCATCCTCTTCGTAGCTGTCCTTACTTCCTCCTTTCTAATCCATTGCACTTCCTGATTCACCTATGGGACTACTTAGCACAAATCACACAGTTACATTTATGATAACAGATTTTATAGATAGATTATTTGTACATGGGGGAAATTTAGCTTTTTACAGAAGCTCTTTAAATATATATATATATATATATATATATATATATATATATATATATATATATATATATATATATATATATATATATATATAAATATTATATTATAAACATACACCAGAATGACTAAAATGAAAGCAAATATAAAAAGAAAGAAAAGTTTAGACTGGGCAGTTGCAGTCTCAGTAGGCATTATGCAGACATATTGCTGTTGGTATAAAGAAGCCCCCACAGTGTTTCTTGTGTGTCAGAGGGAGGATGTGCAGCATTGTTCATAATGGAACTCACTTTTGTTTAAATTCTCTCCTTCGCTGCGACTTCCTAAGGGTCCAGAATGCGTCCCATAATTGAGTTTGCCCTTTTAATTAGCTTGTTGATTTGGTGGGCCTCTCTTGAAGTGATGTTACCAGCCCAGCATACCATAGCATAGAAAATCACAAGGGCCATTACAGAGTTATAGAAGGTGTGAAGAATGTCACTTCCCATATTAAAAGAACACGGTCTCCTACGGAAGAAGAGCCTGCTCTGCCCTTTGTTATACAGTTCCTCTGTGTTCCATGACCAGTCCAACCTGTCATTGACATGGATCCTCAATTACCTGAGGCAGCGGATCACCTCTACATTCACTCCTTGAACAGTGACTGGACACGAAGCCTCTTTGGTGTGGTGAAAGTCAGCACCCTGTTCCTTGGTTTTACTGATGTTAAGATGCAGACAATTCACTTTGCACCAAGAAACAAAGCTCTCCACCTGAGTCCTATACTCGGTCTCACCCCTGCCCCTCCTTATCAATATACCCCACCCCAATTCTCACCCCATCTGAGAATTTCTGCAAGTGACATGTCTTGGTGTTATATTTATAGTCCACCTCTACATACCACTTTCCATGTCAAGGGAGTATTACAGCAAATCAAAGTATGGCTTTTCATTTTTAACAAAGTAGACAATACTCAGGAACAAGAGAGAGAGATATCAGGGGAGCCCAAGTAACTGGCCTGAGCTAAAGAGTGTCACCAAAGTCCACAGTACAAAACAGTGACAATGATTCAGTTCAAGGATGGGTGGTTGCAGTCAATAAGAATTCAATCATTTGGAATATTCAAGACAGATTGGCATAATAGGGGTCCCTTTATGACCACAGAAAGCAACTGCATATTGGATGATCTGTTGGATTTGTCTGAAATTAAAGCCTGCTTGCTTACATTGGCTTTGTGGTTATTGGGAAAATGAAAGCAACCACATGCTTATTATCCATCAATTTTTTTAAACGGCATATTGTAGCCACTCTAGATAAGAACCTGGAGCCCACCAAATGCCCTGCTTCAAAGGCTTCAGCCTGCACAGACAGACATTTTTATACTGATTTTATCTTTTCTGTTTGTCAAGCCTGGGCTCTTGAAATAAACCTACTTCGATAAAACAGTTTTAATTTTGTTATTCCTCAATTAATCAGAGTATCCTTCATTTGAGTTAAATTGAGAAGGGGTGATGTACAGAGTGAAAATGTGAAAAGAAACAACTGCAATTGAAGAAAAACAGTGGATTGTAGTGAATATTGCGAAGGAGGTTCTGTTGTGGGCAAGGAATAAGAAACCTAAATATAAGGAAAAAATAACAATAGGGCGGCATGGTGGTGCAGTGGTAGCGCTGCTGCCTCGCAGTTAGGTGGATTGGCAATTCTAAATTGGCCCTAGTGTGTGCTTGGTGTGTCCTGCGGTGGGTTGGCACTCTGCCCGGGATTGATTCCTGCCTTGTGCCCTGTGTTGGCTGGGTTTGGCTCCAGCAGACCCCCATGACCCTGTGTTCGGATTCAGCAGGTTGGAAAATGGATGGATGAAAATAACTAAAAGAAGAGACTGTACACAGAGTGAAAAATAGAACTGCAAAGCAAATATTGAAGGTGAAGGATAACTGAGAACGTTAAAAGATAAAAAATTGTAGAAAATGTACATAGAGAGGATAATGATGGTGGAGTGAACACATAAATGGGAGAACAAAATCAGAAGATGCGGAAAATTATTCTACTATCAATTGGAAAGCTGTGAAAAGAGATAAATAAAGAGAGTGAAAATGACTAGAACTAGTGTCCCAAGTAATGGATTTTAGACAAAAAATAAAATCGATCATATCAAGTCTGATGGCTTCAACATGCTCCAAATAACTGGGACAGATGGGTGTTTCCCACTGCATAACATCTCCATTTCTTTTATTAACAGGGTACTGAAGATGCATGACGGTTAAAATTAGCTAGCAGAATTTTTCTGATTCTCGGTCAGAGATAGGTCAGGCTAATAAAGTACTCACAGGCATGTACTTGTAGTCTGGGCAGAATGTGGTTTGGCGTTAACTTGCTGGAAAAGAACAAGTCTGAATGGCACCATATGTTGCTCCAAAATATCTGCCTATCTTTCTGCACTGATGGTGCCCTCATAGATGTTCAAGTGACCAATACCATGAACACTGACACACCCCAATAGCATGACAGATGCTGGCTTTTCAACCTGATGCATTATTTGAAATGTTGACTTGCCAGACCACAAAACACGATTCCATTGTTCTACTTTCCATCTCAGATGACACCAAACACAAAGAAGTCAGCAGAGCTTCTTAGTGTTAGTATGTGACCTCTGCTTTGCAAGGGAAAGTCTTAAATTACATCTGTGGATGGTGTGGACTGACAAAGATTTACTGAAATATTCCCGAGCCCATGTCATGATATCCACTACAGACACATAACATTTTTTAAGACAGTGACTTCTGAGTGATCCTAGATAAGGAGGTTTCAAAAGTGGTTTCTGGCCTTGTCCTTTACACATTGAGATTGGACAAGAGGGTGAAATGCCCAAAATCCTGCCGATTTGTCCTTAGGGAACATTGTTCTCAAAATGACGTGTTATTCGCTGATGCATCTGTTGGCAAATTGACAAGCTTTGATCTATCCTTGATCTTGAAAGGTGAGGTCTTTTTAGAGGCTCCTTACACATTATAACACGACTGCATGACCTGTTTCACATCCTCTTGTTATTTTAACTTGTCACAGTTTTATTATTAGTCCTAAACTACCCTGTCCCAACTTTCATGGAATGTGCGGCAAGTAATATTTTCAGACCAAATATATACAGTACCTTCATAAAACAATGCATTTGATTAAGTAAAACGCAATATACCTTGCCAAAATGCTGGTTTTGTTTGACTACAAATCAAAATGAATTTACAAATTCCTGCTTTTTATTAGTATTTTCCGTACTTTTTCAAAATTTGGGATCTCAAAGAAAACCACTTTAGTTGTAAGTAGTGATAAATGGGAAGATACATCATGTCCTTTTGCACAAAACTATATAAGCTTTACTATACTATAATCTTCCATAACAGCGCACACGTATAAATGTTAGAGAGAAACAAATGCAAAAAAATTTGTGAAAACACTAACAGGCCGAATGCTAGCTAATTATGAAGTGCTTATGGTCAAATCTATAAGAATGTCTTTAATCACCTCACTTGGCTATATGTAGACGGCAATGATTGCCTTTTCTGCACATAAACTATCTCCTAGAGAGCAAAAAGATACTGTAAAGAAGAGAAAGGGCCACAGTGTTGAACACACAAACAAACAAGTGCTGAAAAATAGTAAATAAATTGATTTGTAAAGCCATAAATGTAACAAAGTGCTTTAAAAATTAAAATCATAAAAAGGCAAAAGGGCTTACAATCTGATTATTAGTCAGCTTTTGTGAAGGGAAACTGCCCACACTACATGATCATGTTGACAGGGTAACCTGGTGCCCGTATTACATGCTGGTCATCTTGCACCTTTGGCAGATGTAATACTGATCAAATAAAAAATGGAAACAATGACAAAAGGCACAAAATGTGCTTGCTAAACTGGATATAAAATCTCTCAGCAGAGCTTTTCATTTTAATCCAAACAATTCTATAAACAATGACATACATCAATTTTATTTACATTGTTCAAACTACCGTATAATTTAATCGGCTCCCCCAAGATGTTTGTGTCGGCTGTTTAAATCAAATTACCCCATACATGCTAGTAATTAGTTATGACTGTCATTACACTGCTCTGAAACTGTGGAGTTCTCAAATGCTTTGTTAAGTCTTGAACACTGAATTTTTCATCATGATATAAAGTTTGAAAATTAAATGTATGCATTGTAGTAAAGCCCTAGGTTGGGTCAGATAGAGACAGTACAAGATAACCCTAATAATGTGTGTGTATATGTTACGATCTCAGGGAAATAAAAGAGGGCAATGTGATTAAAAGATGGCACTAAATGGGACAGATAATAAAGTCAAAGAGACGGGCAGGATCCTTATACCAGAAGAATAGGAGAGAGCAAGCACTGACTATCCTAAAACATGTACCAAAAACTTGTTATGAATATTGAGGTGTTGCAGAAAAGCAACATGGTACCACTGAAAAAAGGGGGAGGGTTTGGGGGTTGGCTAAAGAAGAAGTTATTGCTTGGATTCTCTGAATCTGCATTATTGCAACAATAGAGACCAAGAGAGTCATCTTTAAGTTGATAACCCTGCTAATCTGCTATGGTGTTTACAGTACCATGAAGGAATATGTAGAACTACACTACAAAGGAATACAGCCACCTGTGTCATTGCCTTGGAGAGCTGTTTTTTTAAAGCCTATAGAAACATTATATTTATATATATATATATATATATACTAATAAAAGTCAAAGCTTTCACTGACTGACTGACTCACTCATCACTAATTCTCCAACTTCCCGTGTAGGTAGAAGGCTGAAATTTGGCAGGCTCATTCCTTACAGCTTACTTACAAAAGTTAAGCAGGTTTCATTTTGAAATTCTATGCGTAACGGTCATAACGGTTGACAAAGTTCACCATGTTGAACTTTCTTATTTATGGCCCCATCTTCACGAAATTTGGTAGGTGGCTTCGCTAACCAAAACCGATGTACGTACTTATTTCAGTGGTATGATGCCACTGTCGGTCGCCATATTGAAGTTTCCAATGTCACTAATTCTCCAACTTCCCGTGTAGGTAGAAGGCTGAAATTTGGTAGGCTCATTCCTTACAGCTTACTTGCAAAAGTTGGGCAGGTTTCATTTTGAAATTCTACGCGTAATGGTCATAACTGGAACCTATTTTTATCCATATACTTTAATAGACTACAGGTCAATGGCCGTGGGAGCGGCGTGTCGCATCATCACACCTCCCACGTAATCACGTCAACTAACTGTGAACGCAGTACGTAGAAAACAAGGAAGAGCTCCAAAGAGCGCTGACGTAAAAACGCATACAAGCATATTCATAAGTGCAGCTACTGCGGAAACAAAGCACGGTATAAACCGTAAGTTTAAATTAAGTTTTTAGACACGCTCACGCTGCCGTTTGTCATGCCTTCGACGAATACTTTATTCGCGAGATACAAGTTTAATGAGAAGACACGAGGTATAAACGAGACTTTGGATCACTTTGTAACGGAGTTAAAATTGCTGTAGTGAGAAACTTTTAAGTGCCGGGTCTTAGCTAACATTAAATAACGCCATGGACATCGCAGTATCACACAAGAGAGCAGCTCACGTGAACTGACTGAACGCAGTACGAGTGATCACTTCCATGAATCAAACCTGTTCAAAAAACACATTACACAATTGACAAGGTAGGAAAAGAAGAATATGCTTCGAGCTGAGCTCCACAGCTAACGCAGTCTTGCGGAAGCAACTTTGTCACGCTGCCACCAGATACTCACAGAAAAATCCACAAGTTAATACACAGTCTCTAGAGTTTCTCCACACTCAATGTATTCCTCGCATCCCCGTTATACCCTCTGATCTCCCATTTCAATTCAAATGCCTCCAATTTCCAGTACGGCTCTGCTTCGCGATGACAAGTAATAAGTCTCAGGGACAGACCCTACAAAAGGTTTCCATTGATTTGAGGCAAGATTGCTTTTCTCCTGGACAACTATATGTTGCATTCTCAAGAGTTATCTCGCACAGCTTGGTCATATTACAACCGGAGTGCTGAACTGACAATGTGGTATACAAAGAAATCCTTAACAAATAGTTATTGGTATATTTTCCCTCAGTTTAAAAAGGTTTTCTTTTCTTCTTAATAAAAATTTAAAAGCAGTACTTCGTGCATGCTGGGATTTTGCTATATACAGTATATATATATATGTGTATATATATATGTAGATATGTACATATATGTGTATATATGTAAATATGTATATATATATGTGTGTATATTTATGTAGATATGTATATATGTATATATGTGTATATGTAGATATATATATATATATACAGTATATATACATATATACATATTGTGGAGGATGGCCGGCCGTTTATCCCGGCCAATACCCCCAAGCCGCCAGGTGGAGCCCTCCTTGCAGCATGGAGGTCCCCAGAAGACCAACAGGGCATCATGGACAATGTAGTTTTTATGCACAGCCCTGCTGGATGCCATGGGGGCCACAAGACAGAGTTGCAGGGAGGACCGAGGACTTCTTCGTGGCCTATGACCCGGAAGTTCGTCATAGGTATAGCGACGGGCTTCCGGGTTGAAGAGAAGAGCTTTTACCTGACCCAGAAGTGATTGAGAATCACATGGACTGGGGATTGGGAACACTTCCGGGTCAGGAGATATTAAAGGACTGTGGGAGCTCCCAGACAGTGAGTCGAGCTGGGTGGAAGGGTGGAAACGCGTCTGGGAGCTGGAGGATTGGTTTATTGTGTATTTGTGTTTATTTATGAGTATAGTGGTGGAGAGTGTGCTTTGTACACTGTGGAGATTAAATAAAGTCAACTTGAGGACTTTTACCTGGTGTCTGGAGTCGTGGACAGGGGTTCAAGGGAGCGAGAGTGCCCCCTATCTACCACAGTGGCATAGTCGGCAGGATACCCCAGCGACTATTGCGGAGGACCTGAATCAAAATTTTCTGTGGGTAGTGAACCCAGAGAAGACTACGGAGTCAGGAATCACCACAGCATCGTCAAAACCCGAAAATTCCAAAATGGGGAAGAGGAAGGGCAAGCAGAGCGACAACGCCAGCGGGAGTGCCTTAGGTGCAATGGCCGACGCTCGGGAGGAGTCAAGGAGCGGCCTTATAAGTCCGGAGAAACCTCCAGGATTCAACGAGCGCTCTGAGGTACGTGCTGGGAACGTTAATAACAATCCATTTATTATTACTCACTTTGTCCCATGCATGTACCTTGGAGATGATCACCTGGAGGCTCAGAGGGAAACAGAAGACTGCCCCGAAGACGACGGCCTGCTCCTGTCTAAGCCAGAGCACCTAGGAACTGACTTCCGCGTGATGGTAGCCGAGGAGGGACACGGCAAGAAACCTGATGCTTGCTGGGAAGGAGGAGGACGACATCCCGCTGTTTGCGCCTTGGAGCCCGAAGGTACGGATTTGGTCTTTCCGAGGACGGCCGGCCGTTTATCCCGGCCAATACCCCCAAGCCACCAGGTGGAGCCCTCCTTGCCGCATGGAGGTCCCCAGAAGACCAGCAGGGCATTATGGACAATGGCGTTTTTATGCACCGCCCTGCTGGATGCCATGGGGGCCACAAGAGGGAGCTGCAGGGAGGACCGAAGATTTTTTCGTGCCCTATGACCTGGAAGTTTGTCATAGGAAGAGCGACGGGCTTCCGGGTTGAAGAAAAGAACTTTTACCTGACCCGGAAGTGATTGAGAATCACATGGACTAGGGATTGGGAACACTTCCGGGTCAGGAGATATAAAAGGACTGTGGAAGCTTCCAGACGGCGAGCTGAGCTGGGTGGCAATGCGCCTGGGTGCTGCAGGATTGTTTATTGATTGTATTGGTGGGATTTATGAGTATAGTGGTGGGGAGTGTGTTTTGTACACTGTGGCGAATTAATAAAGTCAACTTGAGGACTTTTACCTGGTGTTTGGAGTCGTGGACAGGGGTTGAAGGGAGCGAGAGCTCCCCCTATCTACCACTATATATATATATATATAATGTGTGTATGTGTGTATATATATATATATATATATATATGACAGCAACACTCATAACAGTGACAAAACAATTACATTGACAATCATGTAACATTTTTTTAAATGTTTCCTTTACTTTGTCATAACTTCTTTAACACACTACTTCTCCACTGCGCTGGTATTTTGCTAGTTTGTATATATATATATATATATATATATATATATATATATATATATATACACACAGACATACACATTTATATATAGAATCACTGGAGGTGATCCTGGGGCCTCATACATAACAGCGTACATAGAATTCGCACAATAACAAGACGTAAGCCAACAAGACGTAAGCCCAAAAGCCGAAATGTGCTTACTCACAGAAAAATCCAGATGCAGGAATCTGTGTGTACTCTTCCACTCCATAAATCCCGGTCTGCATGAAAAGTAATGCACGTGCACGCGTCTGCTGTCCCGCCCCAATTCCTTTTAGAATTACGCCTCTTTGAATATGTAATCAATATAAATAGCCCTTAAGCTCAGCTTTCTGTGAAAAGACAATGGGAAAAACACCGGGGAAAATAAGAATTTCAACGAATACCAAGTGGAGGCAAAGAAGAAACATACTATTTGTTGATTTAAACAGTGGTATAATCAACAAAAGGAAGTTGATCGACTGACATAGCGTGTCGAAGAAACTTGAAAGCTTAAGTTCACAAAGTCGCAAAGTGCCAAAATAAAAAAGAAGTCACTTATCAAAGTTGCCGTGAAAAGGTGAGTTGTAGCCCACCGTTTGAGCTTATTAGGGTACAGGAAAAAAAAATAGGCACACAGTGGGGAAAAAAGCACAAAATGTCAACTTTAATCTCGAAATTTCCACTTTAATCACGTAGTTTATTTTGTCATTAAAGTAGAACATCATAAACTTCATCTTAAATTCATTTAATTTACTAGTTTCTCAAATCCCATCGTAACTAAAGTAGCACGTTAAATGCTTTGTTTTGTATTTGATCTTCAATGTGCTCTGTGTGTGAATCACTATGTGCTTCTGTTCTTTCTCTTTCTCCGACAGGACACCGAATCCATTACATTTGTGATATTACAGCTCTCTGAATAATTAAAAAACTGAGATGTATACGTGATATCATTTTCATAATGACTGGAATGAAAGCATGTTATTAAACATGGAAACATGATGACGCAGTGATTGTTCATGTCTCACACAAGATGTTGCTGCGCCATGTGCGACCTTCGATGAAATAATTTATTGTAGCAGTACTGTCTCTTTCAAACATACTATCCTCCAATTCCTATCCTTACTTTTGTTTCTCCGAATACCCAATCGCCACACAATCAGCTCTGTTATAGTCGTTAAACCATCTGTAAGCTTACAACAACAATTTTTCAAAACTTTTAAGGAACTTTGAAATATCTTCATAGTACGTGTTTAATTATTCTATCCTTCCAGTGTCGCGCCAGCCTCAGTAAATATACAGCGCAAGCCAGGGACAATACGTGAACTTGCTAGCGCTGTGGCACCGTGTCCTCACATCTTTAATTATTAACAATACAGATTATTTAAATGAAGTTAAAGTTTTATCTGTATAGTATAACCAACATATTTTGCTGCATTTCATCTTAAAAATGATATCGTCATCATATGTAAATACGTGCTTTATAAAGTGCCGCAGGTTGTGCAATATTATAACTGTAGTGCAAGTTTACAGTGGGGTAATTTTACTTATAAGTACAAACAGTTCTACAAGGAGCAATTGATTGAGTGCGTTTATAGTTCTTGGGATGAAACTCTTTCTGAACCGCGAGGTCCATACAGGAAAGGCTTTGAAACGTTTTGCCGTGGCTGAGGGAGCGTGTGCTTAATGCTGTATACCGATAATTCTCTTTCCGATCAGCTGCTGCTGTGATTCCCCACTCAGGTACAGTGATACAAATACTCTAAGTGGTGCAGTGAGAGTAAAATGGAAAAAGATGATCCGCTGTGGCAACCCTTAAAGGGAGCAGCTGAAAGAAGAAAAAGAAGGTGCAGTTAGAGTAACAACGCTAAAGCAGTTATGGTATTTGGAATACTTTGGCTATTCCCTGGGCCATTATATGGTTACAGGTTAATTACAATCAGATGCATTACACTAATAAACAATATGCGGTTAGTTTCAGTGTATTTATAAAGCCGCATCAGGAATGTGGTTCTAAGAAATAAAGGGTAACCACACAGGAACAGTAGCACTGCTTTGATGCTGGGTGCCGCCAGTCTGCAAAACCGAGCGGAGAACTTGCGTACGACAAGGTATGAGGAACAGTGGAAAAGTGCGTGGCTTTATGCTAAGTGTAGGTTTTATACATCACGATTTGAACATGGAAACGTTCTTACGCAACATTTCTGTGCGTACGCACCGTTTATACATGAGGCCCCTGGTGTCCCTGTACTCCTTCCTTTAACTCTACCAGAGGGAAGTCTGCTATAGAGAAGACAGCTGTCAGCAAGCACTTCACTGTTGGTCAGAAGGAAGGTTAGAGTCTGGAGCGAAATAGAAAATTGAAGTGAGAATTACAGAATGCTGGTAGGCAAAAGAGTAAGCCAACCCGTAATATAAACAAAAATCTCACTGGTATTTCACTTGTCAGGTTTAGAAAAAAAAAAGCCTCACTTCAGGCAGCCAGGCCCCAAATGTGACAGGCATTCAAGGTTGCACAGGCACCTTTAAATGTCCCAAAACCATAAAAATGCCCTTCAAACAAGAGTCAAACAGCAAATCTTTGGCTTTTATGACGGCACAAAATATTTTTAAAAGTAAAGAATTTCTTTATACAAACAAAGCATGCACAAAAATTACAAAAACGAGACGAAAAGGCAAAAATCATAGAAAAGGATATACCAAAAAGGCAACATAAGGCAAACAAAACCAAATATATAAATCAATAAGGAAAAAAATCACAAAAACTAGACAATCCAACAACACAATATATCTGTACTTCACAAACTCCAATAATACTTTAGCGGGACAATCTCCTCATCTTCTGTATAAAAGATGAGGGTGGTCACACAGTAGCAATGTCATCATGGCCTTGCCTCTTGCAGTTTCACCAACAAAACACAGGAAAGAGATTCAATTAACTTCAATACACAATGCATAGTAAATTAACATAAAATATTAACAAAAATAGTATCAAAACAAAAATGTGTTAAATAATGATAAAATGACAAACACATGAAAAAATAAAAATAAACTGGAACAAGAGCATAAACCAGGAAACATACCAGGGGCCTCATGTATAAACGGTGCGTACGCACAGAAATGTTGCGTAAGAACTTTTCCAGGTTCAAATCGTGATGTATAAAACCTACACTTGGCGTAAAGCCACACACTTTTCCACGGTACCTCATGCCTTGTCGTACGCAAGTTCTCCTCGCGGTTTTGCAAACTGGCGGCACCCAGCGTCAAAGCAGTGCTACTGTTCTTGTGTGATTACTCATTATTTTCATGACGCGGCTTTATAAATACACAGAAACTAACCGCATATTGTTTATTAGTGTAATGCATCTGATTGTAATTAACTCGTAACAATATAATGGTCCAGGGAACAGCCATAGTATTCCAAATACCATAACTGCTTTAGCGTTGTTACTCTCACTTCTTCTTCTTCTTCTTCTTCTTTCAGCTCCTCCCGTTAGGAGTTGCCACAGCGGATCATCTTTTTCCATATTTCTCTCACTGCACCACTCGGAGTATTTATATCACTGTATCTGAGTGTGAATCACAGCAGCAGCTGATCGGAAAGAGAATTATTGGTATACGGCATTAAGCACACGCTGTCTCTGCCACGGCAAAACGTTTCAAAGCCTTTCCTGTACAGACCTCCCGGTTCAGAAACAGTTTAATCCCAAGAACTTTAAATGCACTCAATCAATTGCTCCTTGTAGAACTGTTTGTACTTATAAGTACAATCACCCCACTGTAAACTTGCACTATAGTTATAATATCGCACAACCTGAGCCACTTTATAAAGCGTTTTACATATGATGACGATATCATTTTTAAGGTGAAATGCAGCAAAATATGTTTGTTAAATTATACAGATAAAACTTTAACTTCATTTAAATAATCTATATTCTTCACTGGGAGTGTCTTTAAGGATAGAATAATTAAACATGTACTACGAAGATATTTCAATGTTCTTTAAACGTTTTGAAGAATCGGCTAAGCTTACAGATGGCTTAACGCCTATTACAGAGCTGATTGTATGGCGATCGGTTACTTGGGGAAAGAAAAGCACTGACTGCAGTGACGGCTACGCCAATATATATTGAATATAAAACAGAAAGAGAAAATAACAACACAGCTAAAAACGCATCCGACAAATTTCGGCAAAAGTTAAATGCTTGTGTCATGAGCACGAGGCGGCTAGTGTCTGCAACATACGTGGCCATCCACCGTGCATAAGATACTTTACTGACATTGGCGGGCGAAGGAGCCAGCCACCGATTCTTCCTCTGCCCAGTGCCACCACAAGCTTAGAGCCACCCCTGAGTACTGCTGCAATAAATTATTTCATCGAAGTGAAACATGTTTAATAACGTGCTTTAACTCCTATCATCATGAAAATGACATCACGTATACATCTCAGTATTTTAGTTATTCAGAGAGCTGTAATATCACGAATGTAATGGATTCTGTGTCCAGTTGGAGGAAGAGAGCCGGTTTAAGAAACAAGTAGTGATTCACACACATAGAGCACATAGAAAATCAAATACAAAACAAAGCATTTAACGTGCTACTTTAATTACGATGTGATTTTAGAAACTGGTTAATTAAACAATTTTAAGATGAATTTTATGATGTTCTACTTTAATGACAAAATAAACTACGTGATTAAAGTGGAAATGTCGAGATTGAAGTGGACATTTCGTGCTTTTTCCCCACCGTGTGCCTTTTTTCTCTGTACCCTAATAAGCTTTCATATGACACTCAGACAGTGGGCTACAACTCGGCTTTTCACGGCGACTTTGATATGTGACTTCTTTTTTATTTCCGGCACTGTGCGATTTTGTGGATGTGAGCTTTCATGTTTCTCCAACACGCTATATCACTCGATCAACTTCCTTTTGTTGATTATACCACGACTTATTTGAACAAATAGTATGTTTTTCCTTTGCCTCCACTTGGTATTCGCTGAAATTCTTATATTTTCCCCCGTACTTTTCCCATTGTCTTTTCACAGAAGGCTGCGCTTAAGTGCGATTTATATTGATTTGCATATTCAAATAGGCGTAATTCTGGGAGGATTTGGGGCGTTACATAAAGCGTGTGCACAAGCGTTAGTTTTCACGCTGATCGGGATATATGTAGTGGAAGAACGTGGAAGTTGGAGTACGCACAGATTCCTGCATCTGGATTTTTCTGTGCGTAAGCACATTTCGGCTTTTGTGCTTACGTCATGTTATAGTGCGAGTTCTACGCACGGCGTTATACATGAGGCCCCTGGGCTGTAACATGACAAAAAATACTAAACTAAAATGAAAGAAAAAATAAAGCAAAATCAGAAAATAATCAATTATCAAAACAAAAGAGTAAAAATCCAAAGTTAAAAATAAAAAATCAAAGGGAACAGGACTCACTCAAACAAACCCAACCAAAATGGTCAATCCGAAATTCAAATATCTAAACCAGAGGCAAAGTTCAAACTTCAAAACAGATCAGTCAAAATATTACCAAACTAAAAAAAAAAAAAGCACGCTTTGCTTTGAACCTAGTTTTGTAAAACTTGACTTGCTGGTACTAAATGTTATTTGATTTTAGTAAATTCAATAAAATGTTAAAAAAAAGAAAAAAGCACAACATCAATTACTTAAGTGTTTTTTTAATCAACTGATAATATTGAAAAATAGCAAAAGGAAGCAATGTCAATTCATTTAATTTTTAGTTCCCAAATAATTCAGTTGCCCTTTCTTTAAATTGGCGTTCCTTCCAAATGTATGGTTAGGTTTATAACTGCCTTGATCATTTAAATCCTTCAAAAATCTTTTACAATGCAAAAAATATTTATTTTCCAATAATTCTTACAATTATGGCAACAAAGGAGCTGGTATTCCAAAAGGTACACGTAGTGTTTCATTCTGCCTCATTATTATCTTTCGCAAAATCAGGTATACCCTTTAAGCAATAAATTGAAAAATGCAGCTTCATTTTTGTCTTTCCTTTCATCATTTCTGTAATTCTTGCTTACAGATATGAAAATGACGCTTGCAAAGAGTTACATTTATCAAGACAGGGAAGGGCGTTTTTTGGGGCATCTATAAGCTTCAAGCGTGCAGATAAATGACAGGCAATTTGATAATCCTTCAAGAAGTATAGAAGGTAAGGTGAATGGTTAAACAGTTTCCAGTCTAATTACTGTATTCCACATAGGCCTTCGGTGGACCTTCCATGGTGCAGTTGAAAGAAAGATTACATAATTCTCAGATCTCAGGAATAATCAGAAGCAACAAAGGCAGATGTGTGTGGCTTTAAGCTTTGACAGCTTTTGCTGTCTTTCAGCAATCCCTTTATTATATGTGTGAGGCTTATCAGAGGCGGCTGAAACAGCAAGGCTCGGTAGTCTAGAAGACAGAGACATTACATTCTAAGATGGTATTAACATTATTTACGTATAGGTTTTTTTTAATCTTAGAATAAAGAGACTTTCCCTGGTTTCTTATTTTCTTTTGAAAAAAAGGTAATGATGAATATGCATTGTATTTTACTTACATTTGTTTGTTAGTCTTGTTTTTCCATATTTTTAAGGACATTAGTTTGATAACACATTACGATTAATCCCTCCTTTTTCTAACCAGTTTATATGGTTACGGTCACGAAAAGCTGGTGCCTATCCTTCAGCCTTGGGTAGAAGGCGCAAAGAAAACCCAGGATGGGCTTTTGTTGCCTCTTGATCCTTAGCACAACTCAGACTCCTGGCATCTGGAGGTGTAACTTAACAGATCAGTGGTGATGAGAATCGAGTCACAAACAACAAGGTAAAAGAGAAAAGACAGCAAATCTGTATTTTTAGTGATCAAACAAAACAATTGCAGTGTCATGCAAAAAAAAAAAACAACACCCAATAAAACGAACACAGGAAAAATAAATAATATTTTCAAAACTAAATGAGCGATGTGTTCACCCAAACTAAGCTCTATAGAAACACTCTAAGACTTAATTCTCTTTCACAGCCACCTTCTGTCCTTTCACGGCACAGACAGTTCAACCAAAACCCTCTGGTCAACAAAGAATGACACTTAGTGTTTGCCAGAGGGTTGGCACGGCTAGAGTTTGATGACACAAGTCCCATTCCCTCCAATAAGCGCCACTACATGACACTGGCAATGTGTCACCTTCCCTCCCTTGCTGGAGCACAGACTTGCATGCAAGTCTGCCTGCAACCAAACGATCTTCCACTTCCCTGTTTCTCCCTCTGATAGGTAATTTTTTCTGTAAATGACTTCAGTGAAGTGCAACAGATTAATTCGTAGCTTCGGCCTCACGTTGGGATGGCAACATGGTTTATCGCTCTGAGGTACGTATACCCCAAGCCCCTCTCCACTGGAAATGCAAAGTTGTGCACCTGTACCACTGTTTCTTACTGAGCTTCTCCCTTAGCACTTACTCATCTGCCAAAATATGTGTCTGTAACTATTTATAAAGAAAAAAGTAAAGCATAATGACAGTCAAAACAACACAAATTCTGTGATGCAACCCATCACAGTTGTCTGTCCTTCTCAGGACATGTTCACTGAGGCATGCACACTCGGTCCGCAGAGATTGTGTTATAAATTCCAGCACACAAAACTTCAAAAAGATTTCAAAAAGTAGACGTGGACCTAAAAACTCACATTCAGGCTTGCACATGGTATCCTCAAAAAGCCAGTACTATTAACACTAGAATTACCAGAGCCTACGAAAAAACTCGTAGATCCGGCCCACCTTAAATCCATTCGCACCTCGCCGTTAGCGTCTTTTGTCCTGTAAATGTGCTAATAAAGACAAGCAGCAAGCAGCCTGCTATTCCCCCCCCCAGCCACAGAATGTGCACAAAGTTCTCCCAGCTCATGCCTTGATTGATTATCTGGGAGTGAAGTGCTGGAGTTTTTGAGTGAAAATAATTGATTGCTATTTGGAACACATGCAGTTCTTGTGTGTTCCATTTCTACAATAATCTGTGTAAACACATTGTTAAAACAGAAACGCTTTTCATATTTTAGTGGTAAATGACAAAATGTTGGCATAAACTATACAATGTGTGAAGCCTGAAGTCCAAAGATCAAATAAACACTTTCACAAAAGGCTCAAGGACAATACAACAGCTTCCGTGGCGTAGGGGTAGGATTTGCTGACTTGTAATCAAGAGTCCCCAGTTCGATCCCGACTGCCTCCTATATTTGCCGTTTTCAGTAGTGAGCTGCTCTTATTGTTAATATTATACAGTACACACATACATTTGGTTTGTGTCTGTTACAGACGGTGTAGATTTATAAGACTTGTAAAAATTATTGGGTTTTTTTTTCACTTTTATTCTCTCAGTCACGATCACGATACATACTACTGCCCTAGGGATCTGACGCTGTTAGTTTTTATTTGAAACTGGGAGTAATTGTAGATGTGAGTGGTGTTTTGAGGCAATGGAACTGAACATTTTTTGATCTGGAGGGATAAAAGCTGACACACAAACACTGGTGAATCTGCCTTCTTTGTATTTCACCGTCACTTGATTTCTAGAATTCAGTTTTATTGAGTGTTCCTGCTCACACTGAATTAGTATGCACCTTATAGGCTATGATGTCAAAAAAAAAAACAAAACAGAGACATATGGATATATGATATTTGGACTTATTCATTTTATAACCTGTATAGTACATTTTGGAAAACATTGTGGCACGGATGCAAATGTTATTCATATTAATTCGCATAACATCTTGCGGTTGTTATCAGTGACTGCATGTTTTTTTTTTCTCAATCTTGCTATTCTCAATCTTGCCATTCTCCATGTTACTGTATGGGGCTCTTTCTTTTGTACTCCAGGACATGCAGAGGAAAGAATAGTACAGAGAGGTCAGTTCAGCAATATTTGCAATCATCAAATTCAAATGTTAACAGTTTACACACACGCAAGGACCGTCCTTCCTACATTTACGATGTCTGTACCTGTTGCAATGCGCACACTCTTCTCTATGCTGTGGTTCCTATTACATTGAAAGGGCACCTGACACTGACTCAGTTTACTTTCCTGGAGAAAGCGGCTGTCTTGGAAAAGAAGCTTGTCGATGTAGCATCCTCCTTTTCTTTTTCCATCACCTTTTCTAGTAAGATGCAACAATGAAGTTCCTCTGCCATGTGAGCCATGAACACTCTTCTTTTCTCAGTGGCCCCCTTGCATGTGTGTTGATCGCTGCCAGGTCAAGCTTTTTGTAGCACACAGCAACTGGCCACCTGTGTGTTCCTGCCGCACTGAATAAGCTCACGCCTTCTGGTGAATGATGTCAACGCAGCACGGAGAAAAAAAGAAAGAGACAAATATATGGGACATTGGGTATAAATTTATTGTACTTGTAATAGTTAGCTTTCTTCAGTTTTATTCTCTCAATCATGATCATGCTGTACCCCCCACCAAACCCCGCCCCTCCTGATCTGACTCTAAGTAATAGTGCCAGTGACAGTGAGATATGAAGAAGGCAGATTCACCAGCGTTTGTGTGTCAGCTTTTATCCATCCAGATCAGAGAATGTCCAGGTCCATTGCCTCTAAACACCACTCGCATCTACAGTTACTCCAAGTTTTAAATAAAAACTAACAGTGTCAGATCCCTAGGGCGGTAGTATATATCGTGATCATGACTGAGAGAATAAAAGTGAAAAAAAAAGGTACCTTTTACAAGTCCTATAAATGTACACCGTCTGTTATAGACACAAACCAAATGTATGTGTGTACTGTATAATATTAACAATAAGAGCAGCTCACTACTGAAAAAGCAAATATAGGAGGCGGTCGGGGTCAAACCGGGGACTCTTGATTACAAGTCAGCAAATCTTACTGCTACACCATGGAAGCTGTTGTATTGTCCTTGAACCTTTTGGGAAAGTGTTTATTTGATCTTTAGACTTCAGGCTTCACACATTATATAGTTTATGCCAACATTTTGCCATTTACCACTAAAATATGAAAAACGTTTCTGTTTTAACAATGTGTTTACACAGATTATTGTAGAAACAGAACACACAAGAACTGCATGTGTTCCAAATAACAATCAATTATTTCCACTCAAAAACTCCAGCACTTCACTCCCAGATAATCAATCAAGACATGAGCTGGGAGAACTTTGTGCACATTCTGTGGCTGTGGGGGGATGGAATAGCAGGCTGCTTGCTGCTTGTCTTTATCGGCACATTTACAGGACAAAAGACACTGACGGAGAGGTGCGAACAGATTTAAGGTGGGTTGGATCTACAAGTGTTTTTGTAGGCTCTGGCAATTCTAGTATTAAAATCCAAAAACAAGAGGGAAACTGTTTAAACCCTAGCCCAAAGAAGGTATGAAAAATATTCTTTATAATAAAGCTTTATTTTAAAATATTAAAAAAAAAAACCAAGAGAAGAAAGCTCCCCAACCAGTCAGTGCTAGATCTGAGACAACACACCACGTGCACGTAAACACACAAAGTTATAGTAAAAAGTCTAAAAAGATTGTATTTACATAGGAATACAGTGCGAGTCATTAATAGGAGAGTCAGTTCCAAAATGTAATTAAAACAGAATAATGAAACACTAATCAAAATGCAGTATCCAGAGGGAAAAGGTTCATGACACTCATTTGTGTAGAAAAAAAAATGCAGAATTATTAAATGTCACAAACTTCTCCAAAACTACAATCAGACACCACCTACTTGTCCACAAATTGTTTGGGAGGGTGGCTTGAAACATTTTCTGCTGTCAACAAACAACAAAGTTAAGTGCCTACAGTTGTTACCGGAGCATTCGATGGCACCAAGTAAGGTCTATGATATGTTTTGGTTTTTTTTCTGGCAAACCAAACAACCTGTGGTTATGTAGCTGGTGTCTGATCGTGGTTTGGAAGACGTCCTGCAGTTCTAAAGCTGTGATCCTTAGAGATTATTGGCCACTCAAACTATCCTGTACACCATGTGTGGAATCAATATAGACACACATACTCTTCCAAGCCGATTTCATAACGTCTCTAGTTGCCTTAAAAATATTAATTATTGCTCAGATAGTAGAAACGGGCATTTTCAACTGTTTAGCCATTTTTGTACAGCCATTACCAGATTTGTGCAGCTCAACAATCTTTTGTCTTATATCATTACTTTGTTCTCATGTGCTTCCCATTATGACGGATGACTCAGGGAAATGTGGTTTGTGTGTCGTCTCATATTTATACAACAGTGAAACAGGTTATCATTGCTGACAGGCATCCCAGCCGGGGAGGAGAAGTGTATCAAACCCTGAAAAAACAACCAGAAACGGTGAACGGATAGCCCACTAAACAATGAAGATGTCTCTGGGGGCCTTTTTCTCCCCCAGCATGCTAGATGGCAGCCCTGTATGTCGGTCCTCAGTGCGAAACCAGCCGAGCATGCTGGGAGATGTAGTCCGGCAAAGTAGCCCTGCTAGGGTCATTGGGTCCCGGGAGGCAGCACTGCGGGGAGACAAGCTCCCTGTTTTAATAGGCTTCCATGTGACCCAGAAGTACTTCCATTAGGCAATCACCCTGGCACCGGAAGAACTCCCGGGTCTGTAATAAAACGGACCCCACTCCCTTATCTAGGAGAGTCGGAGCTTGGAGGAAGAGAGGCAATACTCCACTGGAGGAGGGCAATGCACGGGTGAGAGACAGAATATTTTAGGAAGTGAGAGAAATCTATATTTTGTGTTACTTTTGAGTATTGTGGTGTAATAAACACACCTGTATTTGAACCCAGGACACTGTGTGTGTTCGTGTTTGAGGTTTTGGGGCTTGCTGACGCTCTTGGTTCCATCACTATACACTTCAATCACACCTCGTATTGTGATGAACAAAATATTCAACTGGAAAATAGTTCTTGAGTAATACTGTGTAATTCATTGAAAATAAATTGATGTAACAGTGGTCAATGGAAACCAAAATCGCCAACCCGCCAAGGGCTGGATTAAACATCACAACCAAAAACAAAAATTGAAATCACAGGCTGATGCAACTTGTGTGGATTTCAGCACGGCAACTCATGATGTGATTCAGTACGGTGTATGGCCCCCCGTGTGCCTGTTTGCACCCCCAACAATGTCTGGGAATGCTCCTACTGAGAGGGTGGATGGTGTGATGGGGGATGTCCTCTGTACAGTCTGTGATGCTACTTGGCAGTGTCAGATGCTCTAATACATAATGTCCCAGAGGTTCTCAGTTGGATTTAATTCTGGGGAACTTGCAGACTAGTTCAATGGCGTCAATGCCTTCATCATCCAGGGACTACCAACACACTCTGGCCACATGCAGTTTGGCATTGTCCTGCACCAGGAAAAAACCAGGGCCCAATGCACCAGTGTCAAGTCTGACAATGGCCCTGAGGATGACATCCCAGTACATAACAGCAGTTAGGGTGCCATTGCCTACCACATGGACCTTGCAAGGATATGTCTCCCCAGACCATTACTGACCCACTGCCAAACCAGTCATGGTGGATGATGTTGAAGGCTACATATCGTTCACCATGGCATCTCCAGACTCTCTCACGTCAGTCACATGTGCCCAGTGAGAACCTGCTCTCATCTGTAAAGAGAACGGGGTGCCAGTGGCAGAGCTGCATTCCCCGGCAAATGCCAATTGAGCTGAGTGAGATGGGCTGTAAGCACAAGTCAAATTAGAGGACATCGGGCACTCATTTCACCCTCATGGAGTCTGTTTGTGACAGTTTTGTCGGAAACATGGACACCAGTAGCCAGCTGGGGGTAATTTTCTAGGGCTCTGGCAGTGCTCCTCCTCCTGTTCCTCCTCCCACAAAGGAGCAGATACCAGTCCTGCTGCTGATGCCCTTCCCCGGCCATGTCCAGCCATCCTTGTGTAACTCCCATCTCCTGGTATGTCCTCCATGCTGTTGAGACTATGCTGGGATGCTCAGCAACCCTTCTTGCGATGGCACATATGGACGTGCCATCTTAGAAGAGCTGAACTACCAGTGCAACCTTGTTGTGGTGTGAAATTTTGTATACAAGTTGACAAATATTTTGTATGTCTTTATTTGTAACATAGACAAAGCAATGTAGTATTAGTGTTAAATCATTATTAAAAACAGCAATGGTTTGAGTTTTAAAAATCTTTAGCACTGAGTGAGGAATTTTATGGCAGGGTCAGGGGAAGTGTCTAAAACCAGTTTGGCAAATGATTCTCTGGTAGACTCTCTCAATCAACCCAAACAGGAAAGCCAAATCACCTATCTGGCAAGCTTCGGCTCATCAAATGGTTTTGGGGGCAGATGTGAAAGGTATTGTGTGTCCCCATTGGTCATAGGTATGGTTGTTTGGGATTGGTTTGAATCACAGACCATTCTGTAGCACGACACCCTATTGGTGTAAGGATTTGGACAAAGAATGTATAAATTCGGTTGCTTTACCCCTCCCTCTCTTTCACACCATCATGATGAAGGAGCATCTCACATACCATGGACTGAAAAGAAGACCACACTGAGAAGCACAGCTCAGCAGTCATACATGTGGCCTGTTCTGAAAAAAGCTGACTAAAAATGATGATTTAAGTAAATGACAAGTCTTTGTGCTGTCGGAAACTACACGTCAATATTTATCAGGTTCTATGGTTGCCAATATTCACATGCACTTTGCTTATTGTCATTATTTTATGACTATTATCAATTATACATTATTTAAAGTTGTAACTTAACTCCTGCTTGTCTTTTACTCTTTGTAATTGCCTGCGGTTATAGATGTAGAAGGGAAGATGGGCTGAAGTTATACAGTTGAACACCTTATAAAGAGTGATATGGGACTTGAGGCATTCTGACAAAGGCTATACAATAAAGAATACAAAAGGGGAAAGTAGCGTAATATAGAACTCTACCAAGACAAAACAAACCTAAATCAGCTGCACGTAGCACCTCAAGGTTCTAGAAGTGACAAGGCTAGTAGCAAAATACAAAACTAGAGAAGAATCCGCCAGGAAGGACAAGGAGAGCAACTGTCTATGACCTCCTTCTGCAAATCTATTCACTTTTTTTTTTTCTTGATTCACAATTGCTTATGCTTCCTAATTGGACAGATTGATATCCCTGAAGCTTAATGGACTTAGTTTTAGACTGTGATAATTCTGTGTTTCCTTCATTTTTTAAGCAGTGTATTTGAATTGGTGCCCCATGAAGGACTGGCTCCTGTCTTGTGCCCACTGCTGCTGAGGCTCTAACTCTCCATAAACCTGAATTGAATATAACAAAATTGGGAACTGACTCAAATTTATTTTCCAAAAAAGTCAAATATAAATTTTCTTCTGTACTACTTTATTTTGTTTGAATGTCTGAAAAAGGGTATTTATATGCTAAATATATCCATGACTGCAAGCTTTACGTTTCCAAACATGAAACGTGCACGGGGGTCTAAACACTTTTCAGAAGCAATATTCATTTTCAGTATATCAATCAATCATCACATGCTTTTCAGTTTCAGCAACATGAAACATCATTTAGAGTGCCATTACACAAATAAATTCTGTGGGCCAGAAAAAAACAGTTATTGTCCAATTTTTGTTTGCTAAAGCACATAAATCAATACTCCTTGTTGTGTGGGCTTTTTATAAAAAGCTAGAGAAGTTAAAAACATGCCACCCATAATCCATCTCTGGAGAACAAATGTGTCGAGCCTTAATTCAAGGGTGACACATAAAGGTCAACTATAGCATGTAAGGAAGGAATGAATGAAATATATAACATGTGAAGAATGTATTATTGTTATTTATTTTATTATTATTAAGTTTACTGTTCATATCTTTAGCATTATTAATGTTTAATGGCTTTCACAGAAGCACAGTAGTCATCACTGCTGCCTTATCATGAATCTAGCATCCCGGATTGGAATCCCCTACCTATTCCCACCTAGTTTGTGTATGTATGCAGTTAGCATGTTCTCCCTGTGTCTGCATGGATTTTCCTCCCACATGTCAGGCCGCACTTGAGCATTAGTGTATGTCTGAGCGGGCTTACGATGGACTATTAGTTTCTGGCTTGTGCCTTGCACCCACAGGGCCTGTAAAAAGTATTCACCCCCTTGGAAGTAATTTCCATACAACATTTAATCACTGTGGATTTAATTTGACTGTTTTGAAATTGATCAAAAGAATGTGAAAGTGAGAAACAGATCTTTGCAAAGTGACCAAAATTAATTACAAATATAAACTAAAAAACTGAATCACATAAGTATTCTGCTCTTCAAGTCAGTACTTAGTAGATGCACCGTTGTCAGCCATGACAGCCTTGAGTCTGTGAGCACAATCCTCGGTCAGCTTTGCACAGCTGGACACAGCAGTTGATGCTCATTCTACTTTGCATACTGCTCAAGATCAGGCACGTTGCATGAAGATTGTGAGTGAAGAGCCTGTACTAAGTGCAGCCACAAATTCACCTGAACCAAGATTTGGACTCCAGGACATTTAACATTGTTGTGTTTAAGCCTTTTGTATGGAGGTTTGTTGACTGCATCAAGTTTCCTCTTCAGGATTTCCATGTACTTTTCCACATTCCTTGTACCCACCTACCTGCTCAAGCCGTATGTTGCCTGCTGAAGAGAAGCCTCCCCACAGTCTGACGCTGCCACCACAGTGGAGATATTGTGTTTTTGATAATGTCACCGTGTTTAAACATGGAGTTTAGTCAGATGGCCAGCCTGCTTTGGGCATATTGTGCCATGCTGTTTCTATTACTTAGTGGTTGATTTTACAGGACTCCAAGAGATATTCAGTGACTTGGATATTTTCTTGTCTCCATTCCCTGACCTGTGCTTTTCAGTCACCTTGTCATGGAGTTTCTCGGAGTGTTCTTTTGTCTTCATCGTGTAGGTTTGGCCACATTCAGGAGAATTTATATTGCAAACAATGAAGTGTTCAGACAGGTGATCTCCATTTAACTCATTCTGTGACTTCTGAAACCAACTGGCTGCTTCAGTGATGATGTAGGTGGGTCATATTAAAGGGCAGGAGTACTTATGCCATCGGTTATTTTGTGTTTTGTATTTGTAACTAGCAGTGTTACTTGGCTTTACCTGGAAAGTTTTCTGATTCAGTGGGGGCCTTTCCAAAAAGAAGCGCATTACAGTAATCTAGATGAGATGTTATTAAAGAGATTTAGCAGAACTCTATATTAAAGCGGTAGTTGGTAGTGTTACAAAGTTGATTCGCTCAAAGCTGAAACCTGCTAGAAATCTGGCTCTCCATAATCATCAAAATGTAAAATTAGTATTGCCTCAGCATACAATGCATTTGAAGAAATCTCTACCAAAAAAGAAAAAAAAAAACTACTCGTTTCTTTTACTCACTGAAAAGCACTGTCCTGTTCTCTTCTTACCACATTCTAAAAAACATTCTAAAAGTTTGTTAGGGATATTTTTTTGTATTTTTTTTCTTTATTCTTTGTTTTTTTAACTTCAAAAAGCGCTTAACACAGATCATTAATTGGTTTTGTGAACACAATGACATGTTTTAAAAAATACAAGGCTATGCACTGATTTCAAAATGGAGTGTAATGAGTTTATCTCCGATTTATGGTTACATGTGCACACCCCTGGTAAGCTGAAGTGATCAACAATGCCACGTGATATTCTTCCGTGTTTCTAGCTGTGCTTGTTACACCAAGAGGAAACTTCTTCGATCCATGAAGGAGTAAAATCTCCCCACTCATCAAATCTGATGTTACGTCATCCGCCCGCCCGGAACCAGGCCTTCCTGCCTGTGCTGTGTAAGACTAGATACACCACCATTTTGATTCAGCCTTTTTGCTAAATCCCTTCTCAAAAGACTTTCTCATGTTTTTTGTTTTTTTAGATTTATTGATTGATCCGATATATGAGGTTCACCTCAGTGCCTCAAGTCCTTTTCCAACTTCTTTGTGCATAAATACATTGGCATAGCCGGCAGAATATTTCTCAGGATGATTCAGCAAGCAGACTTAACAGCACTTGTGACAGCCATGGACACAGTAGTCCAGTCCTTAAGAGTCCAGGTCAGAAAACAGCAGACTCAGCTTACCAAAGTGGAGGTGTGCAACAGCCAAGCCCGCGCAGATCTTCAGCAGGAATGAACAAGGGGTCCATCCCAGGTATTATTACCTCTGCAGGATAATGATGATACTGAGACTTTCTTATTTTTCAGAAAGAATAGCCACCAAGCACCACCAGGAGCAAGCAGAAAGGGTACACAGATGGGAGTGGTGCATTGGGTCTATTAAAACCTTGACGAGCTGCCCGCTTCTGATCATGACCACCTGAAAGCTGAGTTGTTGTTAAGGTACGGAATGACCATGGATCATCAGCGTAGGAAGAAATGGGTGAGTCCAGGAAGACAAGTGATGGAAGTAACGTCAGAGACGGTGAGGTCGTCAGTCTTTCATCCTGCAGAGGAAGGAAGAGAAAAGGTATTATATGACAGCGCCAACCCTGGTTTGGCGGCTAATTACCACCACTTGAGCTTAAGCTGTCTCCCATATGCACATGCGCGACAAGAGAATAAAAGAGATTACATCATTTTGCAGAGAAACATCTTCACTTTGATATTAAAGTCTTTTTCTGTTGATCAGTATTAAAAGAGCCAAATTAAATCCATTGCTATACAATGTTATATAACATTAAAATGTGAAAACCACCAAGGGAATGAATAGTTTTTTAAATCACTCTATTGCTGCCAGCATGGGTTCCAGCCCTCCATCTACTTGGATAAGATTAAGCAGGTTTGAGAATGTTCTGTTATGTGTTTTAATAATGATAATTGCTCTTCGTCTGGCTGCCATGATGTCTACCATTGAGTCTGCTTTGTGCCCAGCTCCTGCCCCATGCAAGCTTGAATATGAATAAGATAGTAATAATTTGGATTGATGGATAGTAACAATAATAATAATAATATCAACAACAAAATGATTTTTTAATAGCTAACAAATAAAAAAAATTAAATGCAGATTTTGCTCAGTAGTATACCACGCTGCAGCAGTAGTTTAAACCTCTCAGAGCACCTGAAAACATTGTGGGTACAGTAGCCACCTTATCACACCATTTCAGTTATATTTGTAGTAGAATATTATTTACTGTATAGACTGCATGACGGCATGATAGTGGCAAAGTTCAGTGTTGCCATACACCTTGCCAACAAGGCCCCCTGCCAAGCCATCTTGCATATCATATTTACTTTTATCTTCAAATTGAATCAGTGGTATCATCAGGCATTATTGAGCTGGATAAAGGAAAAATGAGGTTGGTTTGAAAAAAAAAAAGCCAAATAAAATTAAAACGTGTCTAGAGACCTACAAAAGCTGATTTTGGTTACAGTTTGGGCTTAAAGACTGAAGCAGCAAAAATCAATCTGCCCCTGTACCCCCTTATGTTTTCATTAAAATATAGCACAAAATTGGTATTTTCTTACTGTTTGTTCCTTTTATGATAAAGAGGATTCTGTAGCAAGCTGACGGAAAGGAATTAGTCACTCAAACCAGCTTTGCAATTCACCGTAGGCACCCAGGACTAGCATCAATTAATGAAGTGAATAATAATGGCTGGTCTGCTTTGTGCCAAGAAGCTCAACATGTTGCTTTGTTCAGCTTGTAATAAGATGTAAGCTTGGATAACAGTGAGTCAGACCATAACAACAAACAACTTTTAACATTTGCTGTAAATAAATATTTGATACATTATTAGTAAATGAAATGTATTCTGTTCTCTTCTCCACAAAGACTTCACACATACATGGCGGTGAAACTGAAACTGAAAATGTTAACATTTGACAAATAAATGACAGACGTCCACAAAGTGTGAAGAGTTGCATTAAGCAACTGGTAGGAGTGAAATTGGTTGGAGTTTGAGGCCCTGACTTGGTCCCTGGTCTTCTGTTGGCTCACTCACTTCACATTTCACTTCTGTTTGGGTGCCATTTAAGGAAAGAAATGAAACAATTCAGAGCAACGTTGAAGAAATTCAGGGAAACATTACTTAAAAACCAAGTCAAAATTAATTCAAAAGAAGTTAGCAGCAAAAACTCATCACTAATTAAGAAAAGGGTTAGAATGAAAACCTGCAGCTACTGTGGCCCTCCAGGACTGGAGTTGGGCACCCCGATCTACTGTGTCCAAACATAAGAATGTATGCTGGTGCAAAGAGAGAGTGTGGCTTGAAAGGTGTTGGAGTATAAAACTATGTGGCAATGGGGGAATAGAAATTGAAAACATTGAAGAGATTAGACGGAAGGATTAAGGTTCAAAAAGCCACAACAGGAGAGCAAAACCAATACAGACATGTAAATGTCTTTTGCACATCATGTAGACAATAGTGACAGAGGGGATCAGGACTGAAACATGTTAAATGTAGCTTATGAAAGGCAAGATATAGCACATGCACAAATTTAAACTGAGGAAATTGATAGTTGGGATTGCTTGGTGAAAATTTATAATTTTTGAAAAATGATAATGTTAAACCCCAAGACCAATGAGAGATGAGGAATAGGGGGTGTCACACACGTGTGCTCGGTAGGCAGTCGATGGGCTTAACTAGACACAAAATGGTGAGTCAAGGATTGACGCTGTGCACTAACGCCTTCTCTCCTTCCTCTGCAGATCACCAGAAGGCAAGACAAACTAGCTCTAACCAGCTTCCTCATTCCTCTCCAGACCACACCTTCCTGCTGATCTCACCTCCACCTCTCCCCTCCTGGACCCGCCTCTTCCTTTCCATCACCTATAAAAACCCAACCTCTATCATCTTGTTTCAGTCCTGTTTTGGACACAGTCTTTTTGACTACTCTGTTCCCGCTATAATATATGGGATGAGTCCGCAATTTTTTTTCATATTTGTTATGTTGTATTTACAGGGGTTTATAGGAAGCCTGTCTCTCTCTTTCTGAGAGGAGAAAATGATGATGAGGTAAGGGAGATATAAGCAGGACAACACCTATGATGTCACCACTGAACAAAAAGTTCAAAAAAGAAGGAATGGCAAAGCGAGACTGAAGGTTTGGGAATGACTTGAGGCCAAAATCGCATCAAAGATCACGCAATACACTGATACCACCCTGCATCCTGCCAAGCAGAAAACTCTGGATGACAGCAAAATAGTAACTCATTATTATTAACACTTTCAACATGAGGTACAAGTTAACTCGTATGTCTTTGAGCCTGCCAATGTGCTTATAAGCCTGCACCTTGTGTGGCTCCATACTTCATGAACTCTCATTCAAATGCAGATGTTTGGTCATGTTGCTGGTGAAAATAATAATTAGCAGTTTCTTTACACTTTTTCATTGGATTTCTTTAAATTTTCAGTTATGACAGAGTTATTATCGATAATAAAACTGTTGCTATTTAATATATTTCTGTACATTTCTTACAAGTGTTGATAGAGTTCATTATTTAACAAATATACAGACCTATATTGCAGTGTCCTGGTAATAAATGGTCCAGCAGTCAGTGTGTTTAAGGTGGTGTAAATGTATACTTTTGGTCACTGGGATACATTGCTCACCCTTCTTTTAGTTTTATGCCAAATTGGCATATGTTATAATTTATCTAGAAGAATGCAATTGCCAACTCAATTGGAAATCAAGTTGTCAGGATTGAGGGCATACCCAACTCCTAACTGGACGTAACACATAATCCCAATAGTAGAAATTTCAATCTTGAACTGCGTCCTAAGCACCACACCTAGCTCAGATTAAGACAGCACATCTCAGTCTCTGTCTCCTGCTGTTCCAAATACATTTAAAGCCTGGAGAGTAGAGAATGGACCTTTGACCAATATGGAATGAAAAAGGCAATCAAAAAGTGGGCTTTCAAGGTGTTTGTTTATTCCATGAAAAAGATTTTCATCTTTTCCCAGTATAAAACGAAAAATTACCCAGCATTCACCATAGGGTTCTCGAGGATTTCTTTAGTGAGTCAAAGATTTCTAAATGAGTTCTGCTAGGAGAACAAGACATAATATTGAAAAGCAGTCAAAGGAGCGGAATCTTTTGCTGCGTAAGTGGACTATTTTAAAGTTGAGGTGTAATACTGGACAGGTCAAAAAGTGCAGGTTGACGCACAAGCAACAAGTATTTTGTCAGAATGGCATGTGATTTCAGGGGGTTTCTGGAAGAAAAGGACGTAGTCAAAATATGAAGCAAGAACTGGAATCAGGAGAACAATAGAAAAGTAACCAAATTCAAGAATTGCAAGACAAAGTCAAGAGGACTGTGAAGAGTGTCAAAACCAGAGAAACAGAGAAAACCAGGAATCTGTGAAGCTGGATGAGGAAGAATTACCTCTACTGACCTTTTATCCCATTGCATCGTGATTACAGTGCCATGACGTACGACATGCTCACTCTGGAACGGTGCGAACAACCAGAATCAAAATGATGTCTTCCAAAAAGGACAAAATGGAGGTGATAAAATGGGCCAAATTAAAATTAGAAGTGTTCACACAGAATCAGTGACGCCAATGGAGTCCTTGAGACAAAAGAAAAAACAACTGAAGCAAAATTTACCCAAAGAAGCCACAAATGCGAGATTTAAAAAATATTCAAAATAAGTGACCCTAACAACAAGCTGCTGTTGCCAACAAGACTCCTTGTGACACCCTGTCTGTGCATATTTATCAAAATTAAAACAATAATGTAAAAATGTAAAAAAAAAAAAAAAAGAAAATTCTTGGCTTTTAAGGTTTGTAAAGTCGCATGTAAAAGAAAAGCATACATTATCAGTGAGGAATGTGCCATCTTTAAGCTAATCACCAGTTTCACGCCTGTTCTATGTACATTTCAAAGCTCCTATTACAGAACCATCAATAAGAATTATGATTACAGAAAATATAAAAAAAAGCAAATTATCACTAATCAACCTCAATGAAAAAATATAATATATATATAATATATAATAACATAAAATTTTTAATTAATTTGATAATTGCTTCCTTATTCCTTATTAAATATAACTTGATCATTTTAATTACCTTTAAAATTAATTATTGTGATTAATTTGAAATTAATTCTCTATTTCAGCAGTGAATGGGTGCTGCAGTTGCAGACATTTTGCCGACAGGATTGTGGCGGTGAGCTAGTTGTTAGGGCAAAGCTGTTGATAAGCCTGCCAGTCTACTTCATCATCCTCTCTTATGGTTCTGATCTGTGGTGACTGAAACAATGAGGTTGTGAGCGTATGAAGGGTAGTTTGCTCTGTTGCCATTATATGAATTTCAGCAATTTGTGCTAATAATTTAAAAAAGTGTAAGTGGTAATTGATGAAGTGAAAGGTGATGTGTATGTTAATATTTGTGGTTTGATAAGGAAGTAATCTCTTTCTTAATACAACCAGAATGAAGAAGATGATTATTGACACACAGAGGAAGAGAGGTCAGCATCCACCACTGTACATTGCAGAGACTGAGGAGTGGCCACATTTACATTTCTTCTTTTTGGCATTTCTGAAGATCTCACTTGAACCTACAAAATAACAGACCTGGCAGGGAAGGCCTAGCAGCGTTTGTATTTTCTGGGAAGGCAGAAGAAGTTTGGTATGCCAAGCACTATCCTTGGCAACTTCTACAGATGCACGATTGAGAGTGTCCTCATCTACTCTATCACAGTACAGCATGGGATGGCAAGGCTCTACAGCAGGTAGTAAAATCAGCAGAAAATATAATTGGAACAGCACTCCCTACACTAGAGGACATCCATAACCCCAGAGTTGTTATGAGGGCCTATAGCATTATTAAGGACACAACTCTCCCACAACATGAACTGTACATACTGCTACCATCAGGGAGATGCCACAAGAGCATAGCAGGTAGAACAACGAGGCTGAAAGACATGTTTTGTCTCTTATGCCATCAGGCTAGTAAATAAACCCATTCTCTGCTCTCCCCTCAGCACTGCAAGCTCGCTCGTGTCTGGAGGATGGAAGGCCTTCTGGAGACCATATAACTGCCGAGTTTACACTGAATCCTTTATTTATTTGCACGTACACTCTTCTTATCAAAGTGAACCAAAGTCAAAGTGAACTTTATTGTCATCTCAACCATATATAACTATACAGATAGACGAAATTGCAAAGCTCAGGGTCCACAATGTAACAACATGACGTGCAAATAATAAATTAAAAATAGAATTAAAATTTCAATTTAAAATTAAAACACAAACAAGACAAGACATTATGCAAAGACAAGACAAAGAAGTAGCAGCAATATTGACGTGTTAGTTAGCAATATGAACATTGATGCAATGTATGGTATTTATTTTGCAATCTAGATACATAAATATAGTTAATAGATATGTAATATAATAAATAAATAATATATATATATATAATACAGAAATTATCAGTGTATGATAATAGTTGTTTAAGACATGCGTAAACAATGACAGGTCAGAATGTTTCACAGCAGAAGGATATCAAGAGTGTCAAAATACTTTCAGTTCTTTTCTACATGCACACTCGTCTTTGCAGGAAAGTGGCCTGCAATGTATAAAAGTTCTGTTTTTAGAGATGGTTGAGGCCGTGTGGAAGGTCCAAGGGGGCAGCCTGGTGTTAAGGAGTCTAACAGCTTGGGGGTAAAAACTCTCCAGCAGCCTGGCAGATCTGGCTTTGATGCTGCGGTATCTTCTCTTGGATGGCAGAAGTGTGAAAAGTCCATGCGAGGGGTGTAAGGGGTCCTGCACAATGCTGCAGGCCTTGCGGACACTGTGTTTGTAAAATATGTCCTGTAGTGAAGGGAGAGGCACCCCAATTATGTTCTCTGCTGTCTTCACTATCCTTTGCAGGCGCTTGCGGTCGGATGTATTGTAGTTGCCATACCAGACAGTGATGCAGCTGCTCAGAACACTCTCAATGGTTCCTCTGTAGAACTTATGTTTGTTTTTTGCATTTTTTTGCACCCTGAGGTGTTTTTCTTTATTGCTGGAGGACTTGCAGGATAAGATTTTCGCTGTACTGAGTACATATGACAGTAAAGTTGAAGCTGAGTTGAAGTATATAAGGCATACAAGTGTTCATAGGCATCTGTCTGGACTAATTCTGAAGGGAACATGCTTACCTATACCTCAGTCAAGCATGTTATAAAATTAAATTATAATTTCACTTACCCATATTCCTAATCTGTTTCAGAGTCATTGAAAACTGGATTTTGTCCTCACAGCATCAGCCCATTGCAGGAACCATCCTTGAATGAGACCAGTCAACAAGGTAAGTCAGCAGTGATTTTAATGTGAAAATCTGTGGGTTGTTCGTGGAAAGTTGATGTACATGGTGGCCCATATTTATGTATATGATTGGAAAGGTGTTATTGTCATGAAACTACCAATGTTATTATCAAGTAACATAATGGAACATGAACATTAAGAACCTGAAATGTTTTTCCATCCCCTGTTCTCCATGGCATGGTTCACCAATGTGCCATCCAGATTGATACACTCCTGAAGAAGAACCCAACTTTTAAAGGCATTCGCTACAAGAGCTGTATTGACATCGGTACACACACTCTTGGGCCTACCTGTCTTCTTCGCTTGCAAAACTGTACCGCTGATGTCGAATTTTGTGTTTATTCTTGTGATGGTTAGCACACTAGGGCCACTGCCTCCAAACCCAACTGCCATCCTCCTTTTCACCGCCGCATAGTTGTCTGTTGCGGAGTATAAATGCACACAGCGTACACACTGCTATAGCGACAATTGATTCACCGCCATTCTGTATTCGAAAACAGCAGGGGTTGCCTGGTCCAGTACATTGTTACTTCCACTCTCAGACTACACATTGATGCCTTTTTGATATTTTTCACGCAGTAGTTTAAATGCTACAGCCTGTGTAAGATCATATACATAAGTATGGGCCACCCTGTAAATGCAGGAAAATCCAGTGGAATATGAGAAGAACATGCCAGTGCCACACAGAAACCAAACTTGCACCCTTATTGCTGAATGGCAGCAACACTAAACATTGTGCCAACATGCTGGCCAAATATTTCAAATCATTTGTATGTAATTACATTTAGAAAATTAATATTTAATTATTCATAGAAATATTTTGGGCCAAATCAATGTAAAACTTTGTCCTGCAATCAAAACATTTGGGAAATACTAATAGACATGTCATCAAATGTATCATTATTTAACTAGAAAAAAAAATAAACCTGTACTTTTAAAAGGTTTCTATTGGCTCATGGGATATATTGCTGTCTAACGCACTCTCTTAATAATTTTCAGAATTCACTGCCTTGTGCTTGATGATACCATTACCTACATGATCCTTTGTGAAGTTCTACTATTGCTTTGATTTATTGCGTATCACAGAAAGTCATCATAAACTCGAATCCTTTTTTTTTTTTTTTTATAAGTCTCCCTACTTTTATATCAGTTATAAAACTCCTGTAATAGTAAATGTATCATCATTTATATTTAGGGCATTGAAAAAAAGAAAAAAAATATGGTAAAATTATTCAAATGACATTTTAAGCAAATGTGATTTTTTTTTAGTTTTGCCTTATTCATTGAAAAATGCTTGTTCTTTGTAAATGTATTTAAACTAAGCCTGCTGCCACATAATGATTCATAGACGTACTACTTTATGTCATCTTCAAAACAAGCCCTGTGTGCTGCAATAATTCAATTTGGTGCAAGTGGCAGTTTGGATGATTTGATTTATACTGCTTCTACATAAATGAAAAAGAAATGTAAGGCATTTCTTCTGTTAGTGACATCCATGATAGAATACTCCCAACCCAGCATTTGGAAGAGACCGGGACTCTAACCTTTATATACAGCTGACCTTTATGGTACCAAATCTCCTCGCAGCTATAAGGGCAAAATTTCACTTTTACCTTTTTATTGACCATAAATGTGTGTTTGTAGCATAAAATCCTAGACACAAAACCTGCCATCAGCTATCACCAGTCATGTTACGCTGACATTGGCCTAAAGTGATCACAATCTAAATGCATTGCTTTGGCTTTCAGCTCAGAGAAATAAAAAATAGGAAAGCAGCCTGGCATAGAGTAGTTGCACACTCATATGCTGAGATACTACTTGTCATTTTTCGTTAAAAACGATTCATACGCCATGCCTTCATCCATATAATTTCTAAACCTGCTTTATAAATGACGGGTCTCATGGGTTCAGAGCGTCAGTGCAAGCCAGGTATCAACCCTGGGTAACATGATAATTGCCACACATGAGTATCTGTTGATCTCCTTATGGGTACTACTGTCAAGGTATGTAATAACCCACCAGGCCAAGATGGGGCGCTACTGCTAACACCATCTTCTCCTTCTCTCCCTGCAGCACCAAGAAACCGCCTAATGAGGGCACCTGACTTCCAGTCCCCCAACCATAAAGCCACCAGACCCCCAAAAGAAGGCGCCATTTGCCAAAGGCCTGAAACCTTGAGAGCTAGAAGCCATGACAGGCATTATTTATGTGTATTTCACCATCTCATTAAATGAGATAACCCGGTTGGCACCCCAAACTATTATTCGACAGTCTGTCATTCCTGCACCCAGCCACAAAGTCCATTAGAGCACCAACATACATGTTTCATCTACTCTGGACCGATTTAGTGTCACAACCTAACGTGTATATAGGATGTGGGGCGAAGCCAGTGAGAGTGTGCAAAGGACAGCACTGTATAGAAAAGTTATTTTAGAAGCTGTGCCGACTCAATGACATGAATAAGGTTGAAAATAAAGTATTATGAATGGCACCAGATAAAAATAAAATTAATCCAAAGGCAACATCTTTCTCTGTTGTTTATAAACTAGCCATATCTCCTAAGACAGCAGGCCTTGTGTCACACACGTGTGCATGGGAGGTATGTAAAAGGCTCAAAAGACAGTAATTCCTCACCAAACCAGAGGGTGGCAGAGTGCACTAAACCTTGCTCCTTTCCATTAGCAGACCAATCACGGGAAATTCCACTTGGGTCCGATGATGTCACTTCTGGTTCTGGCATCAAGATGTCACTTCCAGTTCCAAGGACATCACTTCCCGTTCTGGCCGCCCCCGAGGATATTGCTTCCAATCCCGGACCCGAGGACATCACTTCTGGTTCCTGCCTGATGACATCATTTCCCGTATACCTTACATATAAGCCCAATGTTTTCCTGTTCTTGTTGTTCTTTGTTATGGACCGATCTATACCAATTTGAACCACATCTTTGCTACATTTTTGCCAGCCAATTGCAAGTATATGGGCAGCTGCCCCCAAACTTCTTTCCGTGTTTTGTGGATCATTTACACTTGTTTATAGTGTCGTTGGTTAGTCAGAAGTACTATGTAATGGAGCACTTTCTCTATACAGTATTTGCATTTTTAGTTCACTGGAGTTCCTTATTCTTGAACATGCTTCATACAGTTGCCCATGAGTAAAACATCTCTGCCGCAGATCAATTCCTGCTTTTCTTAGTTACTGACCTTGGCTTTTGTTGATGGTCACTTCAAAACACATTTTTACTGGAAAGTGTATTCTTTTGGAGTGAAACAGGGAATCAGTGGAAATAATGTGAATTTTGAATCATCTGCAGTGGCTTGGTGACACATGCTGGTGGTCCTGCCAGCACATAGTTACAGTAGTCCAGACATGACAAGATAAGAGCCTGGACCAAGAATCGAGCTGCGTACTCTAACAGATACAGTCTGATCTTGTAGATGTCATACAAAGGAATTTGCAAGACCAAAAGGGCCATAGCAACATGGCTCTTGAAGGTCAGCTGGTCATCAATCACCACCCCAAAATTGTGTACCGACTTGGCGGGTGTTAGCGATAATGAGTCAAGCTGAACAAAGATGATGTGCCAAAAAGACGGACCGCTGGGATAACAAGTAAATCCGACTTTGTCAGATTAAACTGGAGATGGTGTTCATTCGTCCAGGTTGCAATATCAGTGAGGCATGCAGAGATTCTAGCTGTTACCATATAGTCCTTTGGGAGGAACGTAAGGTAAAGCTGTTTATCATCAGCATAGCACTGATATGCTGAATCTTCTTACAGCCATAGTACCTGGCAGCCACATTCAGCCTTTATAAAGCGCTTGCTAACTGCATCAGTTATCTGCTTCCACTTCACAGCTTTGCACCACATCTGTTTCTCCTGCGCAGGAGACCTCCCCTTCTTTACTCATCCATCCGCCCATCACTTTTGCTGGTGGTCTTCACCTGCATAAACCGATAAACCTCAAACAGTCAGCTGAGATTGTTTCTCTCTGCTCAGAGTTGTGCTGGAAAAGGATGAGATGCATTAAGCCTAGGCTACTCGGTACAGGGCCACCAGTCCATCACAGGGGGCTTTTTCTCACATGCACATCCAGGCTCATTCTTACGTAAGCAATTTAAAGTTGTTAGTTAATTAATTAATTACTCTTGGCATCAAGTCTTTTGTTCAGTTTCTTTGGCTCTTCCTCTAAAATCCCAGAGGTGGTTTAAAATGCATGGATTGGAGAAACTGGGGGTGGGTATTTTAGGAAGTAGCCCCATGGGTGCAGCCTTTACTGCCATTCAGTACACACTTTTTAACAGGTTGTCCTCAGATGTGTATCCTTGTCTGCCCTTCAAGAGTATTCATTGTATGTATTCTACACGTTCCAAAGCCATGCTATGGCCTTGCTAGTATTTGGCCCCACTGCTCTCCCTCTTTCTAGGTATGTGGCTACCCCTCACTTACCTCAAAATGACTGGGCCGCATACCTTGTTAAAACATGACCTTAGGTGGAGTGTGGGCTCTTGACAAGTATGGCTTCCAATACTTAAGACTCAGGGCTTGGATTAAAGGCTATCAGTAGGTATGATTTTCTTCTTTTATTACTGAATGTGTTTCTTTATAACAAACAAATATGGACGAGTCAATATAAAACAACCCCATCTGTTATTATGTATTATTTATGACAAGAGCTAAGCTTTGAAAATAACAAACACATGATTTAGTTGTCTCAGAGGATATTGTAACTTAAGGATTTTGGACTCTTCCTCTGGGAAAAAAAAATCACATTTCATATATAATACTAGGGTTTTAGAAAACAAAGTCAGTCCAAATTAATCACACAAATGATTTCTACAAAAGTAGTTTTATTGAAAAACTGTCTAACATAGTTTAAGGAAGTTGCGGCTTATCTTCTTGTTCTTAATATGTCGTTATTTTGAAAAGCAGGATCTGAAATGCTGTAGATGCAGCTCTGAGTGTATTTTAATGTCAACCATTTACAATGCAAAGCCTCATCTAATTGATTCAAATATTTGAAATACTTGTAAATAAATTTGTGAAAGAAAACAAAATTCACAAAACTGGGATCCTTAGCATGAAACATGTTAATTAACAGCACCTCCGTGAAGTCTTATCTCACATACTGTATATCAGGGCACTGGAAGGTGAAAGAGAATATGGTTAGTAAGAAAACATATGACATTCTGTACAGGGCTGAAAAATCCAATATCATTTATTTAGCAAGGTTTTTATTAAATTGGTTCACATCTTCCATATGAGTTCAAAGTCTTATCAAAAATGCATTTACTTCTGCTGCAGTTGTGTTTTGTTACATTTAAACAGATGGGAATTCATAATTCACTTTTGGGTTTTATTTTTAATGACCTTGTCTTTTTCTCTTGGGTCAGCTGTATTAGTTTTTGATGTGCCTAGGAGTGCTGATATTGTGTAACAAAGCTCTCTTCTCTAAATCATCACACAATCTATAACATCACAACAACGTACAATACATAATAATGATTACTGACAAATAACATCATTATTTTTTTTTTCATCCTACACAAATATTTGTATACATTTAATTTTTATGACAAATGTGCCCCTGGATAATATTGCAGTCTTTACTTTCATTAGTGAAGGGCCCTCTGTGGAAACAGGTAAAGGCAGCAACTGCAGTTAATTGGATTTTTCTACAGTACAGAGCAGACTGTTTTTCTATTTTCAATGGATGCCACAAAGTGTCATACACTAACTGTAACCTGACTGTCTAAAATATCAGCGAACTCATCCTCCCACCCTTAATCTAATTTGATACTATCATAAAGAAACTTTACCCTCGTGACTAAGTAACAGAAGTTTCCCCAAAGGTCAGCTGCTGTTCCATTCATGAAGCCTTAGCCTACATAGCCCCCAAGACTCCTCTGCTCAAATTCTCAGCTTTTGGTCCATGCAAAAACATTTCATGTAAAGCCTAAGCACATTAAACATTAAGCGGAGTGGTGGCTCTGAGGCTAGGGATCTGCACTGGCATTCGGAAGGTTGCCGGTTCGAATTCCATAAATGCCAAAAGGGACTCTGCTCTGTTGGGCCCTTGAGCAAGGCCCTTAACCTGCAATTGCTGAGTGCTCTGAGTAGTGGAAAAAGAGCTATATACATGCAAAGAATTATTATTATTATTAAGTGCTTCCATACAACTGCTGAAGACGACGTAAAGACATATCTCTTCTTCTTCTCTGCTCTTTTTCACATGGCCTGCCCTGAAACCTTCCTCTTGTTTGTTCAGGTTTGCATTTCGTAGTAAGAAAAAGGTCAGTTACAAGGAGCTACATGTTTCTTGGAGGATGCAGATAACTGAGATGATACCATTTTAGAGGTCTGTGATATTAGAACATTAGAACACTCTAGACTCGCCAGTCCTATCCACTTATTTCTTCCAAAAAAACATCAAGTTATGTTTTGAAAGTTCCCAGCGTCTTGCTGTCTACTACACTACTCTGTCTCTTATTCCAAGTGTCTATCGTTCTTTGCGTAAAGAAAAACTTCCTAATGTTTGTGTGAAATTTACCCTTAACAAGTTTCCAACTGTGTCCCCGTGTTCTTGATGAGCTCATTTTAAAATAACAGTCTCAATCCACTGTACTAATTCCCTTCATAATTTTAAACACTTCAATCATGTCACCTCTTAATCTTCTTTTGTTTAAACTGTAAAGGCTCAGCTCTTTTAATCTTTCCTCATAATTTAACCCCTGTAGCCCTGGAATCAGCCTAGTTCGCTCTTCTCTGGACCTTTTCTAGCGCTGCTATGTCCTTTTTGTAGCCTGGAGACCAAAACTCCACACAATACTCAAGATGAGGCCTCACCAGTGCGTTATGAAGGTTGAGCAGAACCTCCTTGGACTTGTACTCCACACATCAAGGTGCTATATGACCTAACATTCTGTTAGCCTTCTTAATGGCTTCTGAACTCTGGATTTAGCCCAAATCCACCTCTAACTTCCGGGCCAGACAGACACAAACTTCCACGCGTAGACGTTTATATATTATATACTATATATATATACGGATGTTATCTCTCAACTAGACTAGAAGCAAGTCTAGAAATGCTCATGGCAGACTTGCAAAAAGAGGATTTGGTAATACGATCAGCCTAGCTGGCCCTTTTACTACCCTAAAGAAATGTCTTTACCCTCAGGCTGTCTGCCTCATTAATGTGAATCTTAATGATTTAATACAGTCAAAAGCCACTGTCTCCCTTTCAAACACACCTGAGTCCTTCCTTCTCGTGAATGGCCCCTCTAACAAATGAGCGGGGGAGTTAGTCATGACTGCAGGAGATAAGCGCGCCAATTGAAGGGAATGGGGATGTTCTCTGACCCTGATAAGCACACAGTTTGAATTGAGCCAATGATGACAAGAAGGACAGCAGCATTAAAGAGACTAGAATGGCTTGCTTGAAGCTGTTTTAAAAAATATATATTGATTGACAATTTTCAGCAACAGCCTCTTCATCTTCATTTTTAAAACAGCATCATCAAATTCAGAATTCTGAAGGTAACCATTTTTTGACTGACAGTCCACCACAAGGCCCACCACACACACACAGACCTACAATCACATACGCACAAAGTCAATGTGGATCGCCAGTCAATCTTACTGACATGTTTTAGGTTACATAGTGTACTGTTCCTCTGTTATATAAATAAAACACAAATGCCACTCCCAACTCTGAGCTACTTAATCACTGTGTGGCGAACTCTTTGCTGTCCCAAACCTGGATGAGTACAAAAGAAGTAAGCACAACACAATAAACAAAAGGGAAAACACTAACCAGCTGCCTGATGGCCTTCCTTTGCAGACTTTGTTCATGTTTGGCATGTTGGGTGCCATAAACACACTAGAAAGCTCAACATACCCTTGTCACTTTGTCTCTGCCACCCACCACCATGACTCACAGCTACCCTTGTGACTTCCTATATGGGGAAGCATTTCCGGACCACTTCCCAAAGTTAGATGTGCCATCAGGAACATCTTGGGCTGGAACTCCTGGAGCTCCCTTTGGCTGCTGTTTTGTTTACAGCCCTGTACCGCACTGCAGACCCGGGGTCAGGCAACCCCATCAATGCCTGCCTAATAAAATATGATGCAGGTGGGCCTGCATAAACTAAAGAACCTCTCTTCTGCAGTCAGTCGGCTGGAGAGCTCACAGTTTATTAAGCAACGTCTCCTACTGTCCACAGTTAAACTCGCGCTACTACTGCCAATTAACATCCCACTGGGCCGTGAAATGGATCACTTCTTCTCTTGCATGGTCTGAATCAAACTACAGTCCTGAACCCATGAAAGCCTGTCTTTTCACCCAACATCCCATCTTGTGTACTACCTTCGGGGAATATCCTTTAACTGTGCAAAAAAAAAAAAAAGATACACCACTGAATCACCACCACCACCACCACTGAATCAGCAAGAAAGATGGGATTTTGACATGTTGTACTGCTTGTTCTTCAATAAAGTTTATCTGCCAGGCTGGAGTAGTTTTTGTTTTCTGTTTATAGCCACTGCTGGTATTACCTGCAAATACGCACATAAAAGAAGTTTTCAATAAATTTAGTTTTATTATACTAACTGGCCTATAAATTACAACACATAAACAAAATTTGCAATCCAGTAAATCTAGGCAGGCATCCAGAGAACTGCAAGCAAAATTTAGCTTTTGCCAATTGTATAACATTTAAGGTGGACTTGGACATACTTCTGCACGACCTGTCCTGCAAGATTTGATATTTATTTTTTTATGATAACAGAAAGCCTAACATGCTTATAACATGCAGCTAAAATAAACTAAATATATTGGAAGATCTTGAATTAGTGGTCTATTGTAAGAGATTGTATTAAACATTGTATATTTACAGGAATAAACCAACATTTCTCTTTAAATGTGTGTGTTTTACATTGCATTTGAATTTTACGTTTGTTACCAGTGTGGCAGAAAAACTAGAAAATTGGAGAAACACTGGACACTAATTATTATGTTTTTGTGCACTTTTTGTTTGTTTTTAACAGATCGACGTTCAGAAGCGCTTCATTAGCTGCACTATGTGCATAGGGAGTGTCACAAGGGAGTATCATGAGTCTTACAGTGTCTCATTTGAAGGTAATACCGTGGACAGATTTAGGGGTAGCACCCAGCACTTACTACCTTGTTTGCCATTCCCACAATCGTGAAAAAAGTGACCCGGAAAAGCTTACCTAACTCCTCTCTAGCACTTCCAGTTCTGGTCTCAATGGTTCATCACGACAACATTAGAAACTAACATCCAGAAACTGAAGACAACAGCCAGTGGAACCTAATCAAGAGCCTCTTTATTTAAGCTATGGGTGGAGTTTAAAGGGTAGCTGGGGGTCCTGGCCTCCCCAAGCACATGCACTGTTACTAAAATAAGCCTCAATTTTTTTAAGACCACAGCCAATGTAAATATGTAAATAATCTATTTATACGCAGCATGGTGGTGAAGTGCTAATGCTGCTTCCACGCAGTATAAGGAGTAAGTGGATGTAAAAAATGGATGGATGCGTCAACGAATCTTATAATCCATCCTGCCCAGACCAACTCTCTCTTTCACGTCATGTGTCGTTAAAACAGGCCCAGAAACATTCTATACAAATTTAATTACAAATTAGTTTAGTGTTTCAGATGTAGCTTTAGAGAAGTACACATATGGACAATTTTTTGGTACCCTTGCAGCTCATTGAAAAAGTTCTGTATGCCTCCATAAAAGTGATGAAATGAAAGCGACTGTCCCGTGTATATCTACATGCCTTTGAGATGTCATTGAGCACAGCGACATTGAAAAGAGATCAACTATTGCTTATTCTACAAAGATATTCTAAAATGGCCTGGACACATTTGTTGGTAGCCCAAGAAAAGTTAATAAATAATTGGATTCAAGTGATTTCTCAAGTTAGCTGTTTTCTTTAATTCATATCACACGTGTCTCAAATCGTGCAATCAGACCTTCAGCCTATTTAAATGGAGAAAAGCAGTCACTGTGCTGTTTGGTGTCATCGTGTGTCCCACACTGAATATCGATCAGGGAAAGCAAAGGAAAATTTGTCTGAGGAGACCAGAAAGAAGATTATAAACATTCACACTACAGGCAAAGGTTAGAAGACCATCTCTAAGCAGCTCCTGTGACAACAGTTGAAAAACATATTAAGAAGTTTAAGGTCCATCGGACTGTAGCCAACCTCCCTGTATGTGGCCTGAAGAGGAAAATCGTACCCAGAAAGGGCAGAAGAGTAATGAGATGGCAGACAAAAAACCAAGGACAAATTCCAAAGTGATGTAAGCTGAACTCCAAGGTCAAGGCCAATCAGTGTCTGATCACACCATCTCACACCTTTTGAGTGACAGTTGGCTCAATGGAAAAAAACCCAGGAAGACCCCACTGTTAAAAGAAAAACATAAAAAAAGGGAGACTGGAATTTGTTGAAATGCACATTGATAAGACACAACACTTCTGGAAGAATGTCTTTTGGACAGATGAGACACAACTGAAGCTTTTTGGCAAGTCATATCAGCTCTGTGTCCATAGGTGAGAAAGAGTAGCTTTCCTAAAAACAAGAACACCATACCTACTCTGAAATATGGAGGATGCTCAGTTATGTTTTGGGATTGCTGTGATGCCGCTGGTATGGGGTGTCTTGAAGCTGTGCAGGGAACAATGAAATCTCAAGACTATCAGGATATTTTGGAGTAAAACGTACTGTCTGGTGTCAGAAAGCTCTGTCTCAGTTGCAGGTCATGGATCCTCCAAACAGGACAACGAGCCAAAACACACAGCTAAAAGCACCCAAGAATGGCTAAGAACAAAACATTTGACTGTTCTGAAGTGGCCATTTATGAGCACTGATTTGAATTCTATCAAGCATCTACGGAAACAACTGAAACATGCAGTCTGGAGAAGACCCCTTCAAACCTGACACAGCTGGAGCAGTTTGCTCAGGCAGAGTAGGCCAAACCACCTGTGGTCAGGTGCAGAAGTCTCTTGAACAGCTCCAGGAATCACTTGTTTGCAACTAAATATTGGGTTAAGGGCTCCATCGTTTTTGTCCATGCCATTTTCATTTCTGTTATTACTTGAAATATTCTGTTGAATTGAAACTCTAAAGCAAAGTCTGTTTTTTGTTACATATGGACTAAACAATAATGGGTGCCAATGACTTTGGTCAGTTTCTAGTTACTTTAGAGAGAATTGTGGGTTTTTCTTTTCTCATGGGGAACAAACAAATTTGTTTGTGTCTGTAATTTCAGCCGGTTTATTTTGTATTCAGTATGTTCCTCTTCTATATGTCCAGTAGCCGCTTTAGTTGGCAAAGGACCTATCTTCACTAATAATTACCTGTATAATAAAAGTAACAAAACATTTTATTCAAGCCTTTCTCATGCTCAAAGCACGTCATGAATATTCATTAGGAATAAAAGTCAACATGAGCGATTAAAATACAGTGTATGCCTACCTGGCTCTTATGGTTGCCCGTACAAACAGAGGTGTGCAGGTCTGTGCAAATTTCCATCACATGTCACACAATGACAAAATATTAAAAAAAAAAAAAAATGATAGTTAGCATCTTTAATGAAATAAGTAAATAACAGCAACACTCCAGCTTTCAAATCAGTTAACTGGCCTCCCTGAATGCTTTGAAAAGTTAGTTATGCCATGCGTATAACTTCTAACTTGTGTAAAAATAAGAAAGTGCTTATTTTGCCACAATTACAGTAAGTAGATAAACAACCTTAAGGACCAGTGTTTTCTGTCAGTTAAATATTGTTAGTGATGTTTGTGTGAACTTTGTTGTAATTTCAAAGTTTTAAAAATGTTCATTTAAGTAAGATGTTCTTCATATTGTAGTTTTATATTATGAACAACCTATACCATTTGACCTAGGCTGTGATATAAATATGTAACAGTAGTAAGAACAAAACCAGAGATCTCATGAAATGTCGAGGCACCAAAGTAATCCCCATATAATGCAAGATCTTAAAGCAAATAAAAAAAATAGAAAATAAACATAAGTAGTCTTCTTCAGACGCACCTACCCAGCGGTAACTAAATTGGTTTTACGAATATGCTTATTTTGAGGCTCTGAAATGACACCATCTATCATTTACAGTTACTGCATTTTTACTTTTCCAATTCAGTGTTTTGTTATTCCCATAAAGTATGCTTTCCACAGACTTTAAGTCTTCTTTTTGCTATGCATTTGTGTGTTTTCAAAGATGATTTCAAATGTTATCATGTTGTGATCATTGTTGCTTGAATTGTCAATAACAGTTTCTATTGCTCTTATTGTTCAAAAAGATGAGATCTGGACAGGCATTAACACTTGTTGGGCCTGAAATAAACTGGTGAGAGCCATTGCCTGCTCCATTTCAGTTTTGGCAATACCAGTAGGGGCTTCCCAATGTGCAATGTTCCAGTCCATACAGCTGTTGTTATTTCCATAAGCACATAACACCACAGTAGCCATATTTTCTGTGAAGCATCATTTATTTGACAGAAGGATACTATAGGGTTCAACTGTTGTTTTTATGTTTATTTAGTTTGTGTTTTGTGTTCACAGTGATGATTATTTAGTGTCTTGTTGTCCATGTGTATTCTGTTGTGTTCATTGTATTTTATGATTGATTCCCCCAGATAAGAGACCACCTTCCCATCAGCCTCAAGAAACTACCGTCAGCCCTATAAAAACTGAGGTCAACCCACAGTCCCTTGCGGTTCATTGTGAATGCACTCGTGGTTTGGGGAGATTCTCTTGTGATTATTGGTTTTGTGCTTTTTGTGATTTGCTGGGTTTTTTGAACCTTTGTGCTCCTCATGGCTTATTTTCGTTCTACAGAGCTTTTGTTAAAATAAATCTTTTTATTTATAGTTACTTTATTGGCCTTTTCATTTCTGGCTGGTGTTTGCTTTTAATTCCCCCTTCAGAAAACATTTTCAGTATTTTTTGAGATTCATGTGCTTGTGAACTCCTAGGTTCATAATAAGGTATTTTTAGCATTGTTTTTGTTTACTACTTATAGTACATTGTACGATAGATAGTAAATTAGGGTTATTTTTGGAGACTGAGTCTAATTTGATTTTTGTTTTAAGGAGTTGGCTCACTGACTTTTTGTTCCCTATCATTCAAGTTCAACTTTGTTTAGCACTGAATAATTCAAAAAACAAATCACTGTGGTCTCAGAGTTCATCGCTTCTCGTTTGTCTACAGTATATGTAAAACACAGTGCTTAGCCATTAATGTTTTAGCCTTTAACATTTTGTCAAACTAACAAAAGAGCTCATTTTTAGCAATTTGATTTTTTGTCATTTTCCACGTGTATTTTGGTCTTTTTGCAATTGTACTTCTTAACAAATAGACCTACATGATTATAATAACATCAGACTTTAGTAGTACTAAGATATTGTCAAACATTATATATGCATAAGAAATTAGATCATTAAAATCTCTAATAAAAACCAACAAAATATAGTCCAATAGACACACCTGGAACAGAACATTGGTAATGTGAAAATAAAATGAACAACTGTACAATAAGAGAGACACTCACAGTTACTTGTACTTATTCATCCATTCCCTGTCGGGTAAAGCTAATTATTTTTAATTACCTATTTATTACTGTGGGCTGCCCAGATTCAGTTGTCACAGTCTTCAGTCCTGTACCTATCATTGCCTGTGCCCAGCTTACACCTTTTTTTTTGGGTGGATTTTCCTCCCATATTCCCAAAGACCTACAAGTTAGATTAAATGGTGAATCTCAATTGTCCCCATGTGTGCGTGAATATACAGTGGATTCTGAAAGTAATTAGTCCCATTCACTTTCTGCATACATAATATTATTGTCAATTTCATTTTAAATGATACATTTGCTGTTTTTGGCAAGCAATCTGCACTCAGTAACCCATACAATGTAACAAATACCAAAATAATGACAAAATATTAAGAACCTTTGCTGTTGCACTCCAGACTGTGGTCGGGTATATCCTGTTTGCTGTAATTATTCTTGAGATGTTTTTAAAACTTGATTGGAGTCCACTTGCCAAGTGAATTAAGTGGACATCTTTTATATAAGGTCCCATAATTCACGCTGCATGTCAGGACAAAAACAAAGTCTTAAAGTCTAATGAATTCCCTGTAGACACTCGCAATCAAATTGTGGTGAGGCACTGATCAGGGCAAGGGTATGAAAACATTTGTAAAGCTTTGAGTCTTCCCAGGAGTACAGTGGCTTCAATAATTGTGAAATGGAAGGAGTTTGCAACTACCAGGCTACCTGGGTAGCACTGAGTAACCAGCCAAGAAGGGCCTTGGTCAGAGAGGTGATCAAAAACTCAATGATCATTCTAACAGAACTTCTGAACTCCTCTGCTGAGAAGGTAAAATGGAAAGACAGCATGTCCGCTGCACTCCGTCATTTTGGTGTTTATGGTAGAGTGCCTATTAAGATTCACTATTAAGTAAAAGGTATATGAGGGTATAAGATTCCCTGGCTGATATGAGACAAAACATTGAACAGAATTTCAGGCACTATGTCTGGTCATCATTTACCTGATCCAACCATATGATGAAGCTTGGTGGAAGCATCACCAGGCTATTGGATTGCTTCTCAGTGCTACAGACAAGTAGACTAGACAGAACTGAAGGATGTATGCAGCCAAATACAGAAAGGTTCTTGAAGAAAACCAACTGCAGAATGCAGACCACAGACTGAGGTGACGGTTCACTTTTCAGCATGACATTGACCAGAAGCATACAGTCAAGACAATGCTGAAGTGGCTTTGGGGCAAGTCTCTGACTGTCTTGGAGTGGCCCAACTAAAGCCCAGACTAGCACCTCACAGAACATCTGTGGAGAGACCAGAAGATGACAGGCCACTTCCCAAACAATCTAACTAATGTGAGATTTCAGTTTTTGATTTTTCATACATTTGCAAACCTTTCTGATAACATGTTTTCACTTTGTCATTATGGGTCATTGGGTGTAGATTAATGGGCAAAATGTATCCATTTCAAATTAAATATACAACACAATAAAGTGTGCAGAAAGTCACAGAGTTAGAATAATTTCTGACGCCACTGTAGGAATGTACTGTAAATCCCCAATGAAAAGCCGCCCCACACTAGAGGCCGCCCCATTCTGTAAGCCGCAGAAAATGCTCATTTATATTTTAAAACTTTAAGATAAGCCGCCCCATGTTACTAGCCGCAGCGTTACTGAATTTACCAATCTGAAGTAAAAGCATCTAATTTGGCACGCCCCTGTAGGCATTTGCAAATATACTGTATAATGACATTATAGTTGAGAGTGAACAATTAAATTGATAACATTTTACACTTACTGATATCATGCCGCAACGCAAGTCCTATGCTGCAGAATTTAAGCTGCAGGTCCTTGCTTTCACGAAAGAAAATGTCAATCGTGCAGCTGGACGCCACTTTGAAGTAGATGAAAAACAAGTGAGAAATTGGCGGAAAGATAAGGAAACTTTGCGCATGCTTCCACCACGTGGGTGTACAAGGCATACAAGGGAAGCAAAATAGCCAAACTTGGAGAAACGACTTAAAGGTTGGATTCTCACGCAGCGTGAGAACAATAGGATGGTTTTGACAATAGCCATGAAATTGAAGACATGAAGAAAGGCGACTGAAATGGCAATTGAAGACTTCAAAGGGGGTCATAATTGGGTTTCAGGCTTCATGAAACAAAATGGTCTATCTATCCGAGCCAAAACAACTGTGGGACAGAGACTGCCAGCAACTGGGAGAAGAAACTTGACAGTTTTAGAGAGTTTGAAATTGAGATACTGAAACTAACACTGGATGGCGTCATCAACATGGACGAGGTCCCGATGCAAAAGGATATTCCATCAACTTGCACTGTCGATAAGGTTGGTAAAAAGACCATATCAGTAACTACCACAGGTCACGAGCGGACAAGTTTTACGGTTGTTCTAGCTTGCATGGCAAGTGGGAAAAAGCTGAAGCCATTCATGATTTTTAAGAGGGTGACAATGCCACAGGAAAAACTACCCAAGGGTATCAAGGTCTCAGTGAAGAAGAAGGGCTGGATGAGTGAAGACGTTATGGTGGAATGGGTGGACAAATGCTACAGAAGGAGGCCTGGAGCTGGATTATTTAACAGAAAGAAGTCCTTGCTAATTTTTGACTCTATGTCTGCTCATCTGATGGATTGTGTTCAGAAGTCAGTGAAAAATGTTGGTGGTCACATCTCTGTAATACCTGGTGGACTTACATGCAAACTGCAGCCACTTGATATTGCTGTCAATCATGCATTTAAGTGCCTTGTGAGGATCGAGTGGGAAAAAAGGATGACGGATGGTGAGCATACATTCACTCCGTCTGGCTGGCAGCGATGTGCAATGTCGATGTTCAATGTACAGTCAAGCGTGTGAATGGGTTTTTTTGGCGTGGAACAACGTGAAACCAGAAAGCAAACAGAATGGTTTTCGCAAAGCCGGAATCCTTCACTCCACCTGCAAGCCTACCAGCAGCGCAAGCAATGTCTGCAATATCTGAGAGCAGTACCGGTGACGAAAGTGTGTCCGACATCAGCGACAGCAAAGCAACACAGGTTACAATTGAGTTGTTCGGTGGTGACAACAACAATTACGGATCTGATTTTGAAAGATTTGAAGAAAGGTTAGCCTAATTTCAGTGTTGAAGAATTTACGTGTAGACAGATGAATTACATTGCTGTACTACAGTACCCCCACCCTCCAGTCTGTCAAACGAAAATTAAAAACTTGTCTTCTCCCAGCCAACAATAAACTTTTGTTCCTTTTATTTCTGTTAAATTTTTGCTTGTATTATATATTAGGATGTAATTTAGCAAAGCCCTGAAAAAGTTCAATTTTTATATTGCAGCAATGAACCTGAAAGAGACGAATGTGAAGAAGAGGCAGCACCAAGTAATCACTTAACCAATGATGGCGTCATTATTAATTGACATAATTCTTTTGTCTACTGGACAATTCATAATTCATATTCCTTTCAAACTGTGGACTTAGTTATTTTAACTGTATCTATGAATATCGTCACTATCTGCTTTTTTGAAGTAAACAGTACATTTAAATTCAAGGAATCATTTGAGTATGTCATGTTTTTGTTCACTGAATTATACTTTTATCAGATGTTTTTAGATAGGCCGCACCCAATACGCATTTTGTAAAATTAATGTATAAGCTGCAGCCTTTCGTTGGGGAAATATGGTATATAACTGGGCCCTGAGCTTGTGCCCCATCCAGAGTCAGTTTTTGTCTCGTGCCTGATACTGCCATGATAGACTCTAACCCACATGACCCTAAACAGTATGTAATGTATTTATTACTGTGTCTGAGCCTCAACTTCGAAATAATACATCATGGAAGTACTGTTGCATGTTAGTCCTAAAGTTTGGATTTCAAGGTATTTTATGCAAAATATTGTAATTTAGTTTAATTATTGTATAATGCTTAAGGAACTGACACTAACCCACAATGTTTCTGGTTGAATTGCTTCCCCCAACTCACAGTGTAGCCCTAAGCAAGTCATTTACACTGCTAGTACCCCCAGATGTGAACAGTTGGACACTGTATGTGTACTTGTAAAGTTCCCTGGATGCTGTTTGCTATGGGAAATAAAATAAAGATTATTTGTTTGTAATTGTCCTGATACCACACTTAGAGTCACATTGCACTGCGATCGTCAATGCTGAACACCCAAACACTTGCCTCAGCTGAATCCACACAATATGAAAGACCGTTTGCAAATTACATGTAGAGTAAGCTGGCATGGAACTTAGGCCAGAAATCTCTACTCATTAAGGGACAGAAACACCAATTTGGCTCAAAACTTTTCCCTTGATTAGTTGCCTTAAATGATTAACAAATTTGAAAATGATCTGCTCTACAAATTTAAATTCCTTAATTACCTCTAATTGAGCTGACTACTGACTTAATGACATATTTCCAGTATTTTTCAAACAAGTGATTTACAGAGGACTTTCTGGACCAATGCTCTCCAGAATTAGGGATGGAAAAGTTTCTACTTGACTAACATCATTTAATAAGTGGTTATTAATTACTTTACAATTTGTTGGATTCTGGGTTAAAATAAAGAGAGAAGTTAAGAAAGCAGCTTGATGGATCCTGGGAAGAACAAGAATACATTTAATGCAATTCTTAGTTAACAGGAAAATATTAATGGTAGCACGACAAAGGACAAAGCCTTAAGCTAGAATCTATTTCCTCCTCAGTTAAACGTTTCCTGACCTAAAACAGGAAACCTCATTTATGACCTGTCTCCACTGACCTCTATGGCATTGAAAGGATTCCTTCAGATTCCAGAACAGTCTGGAGTTAGACACAAAAGACGCCAACAAGCAGATGTTAAGAGACATGTATGTGTCTGAGGATTATTGTGAAAGAACAAAAAGACCAGGAGATGATATCAAAGAAAGAGACATAAATGGTTCAAAACCATCATATCAAAAAATAACCAGGGATCCAAAGGGCAAGATGTTAATCAGACATCATTTGGAAAACAGAGAACCACAAAGTCAAAATAAATCTAACATTGGGGCCTACCTGGAAAATAAAGTAATTACATTGCACAAAACAAAACATTGTTTACTCACTGAAGGATAACGCAGATCTGTAATATAACATGACATCACAAATGGCTAGAGTGAAATAAGCAGTTGTACATAAGTTTGTACACCATTGACTTAAAGGATGAACAGTGTCCCTTGTCTGACCCTAGCCCCTCTCCCTCTTTCTATCTTTTGGTACTCCCACCAGACCCACACTATAAAGGTGCATTGTCATGGACTTACATCACAAGCCATTTCAGTTTGCAAATTTGCACTGTGTTAACTGGTGGTGGCCAGCTGCAAGCCACAAAACCTGGACTATAATGGCCTTCAGAAGTGGTCTATTATCAGTCAAAGCTAATAGAGGACTCCTGACCTTGGCAAAGCTGTTGCTGCTTCTGAACTCTGTAAGAAGATTGTGTCCAGGTGACATCAGCTGAGCTGTCTATTCAGCCCCACCATCCTATGTAGCACTGCACCACGCTCCACCTCTTGGCAGTGCAAAGCCAGCCGACTATGCCAATGTATCACTGTGTATCACCACAAGTCATCTCAGCACCATGGTAACTACCTGTGGCCTGCTGTGAACCCTCAATGTGTGCATCGGAAAGGCCTTCAGAAGATGTCTCTTATCAGCCTGAGCTAATAGGGAACTCCTGGCCTTGGCTGAGCAGATCCTGCTTCTGAACCCAGCTAGTAGAGCACTGCTTGGTGACGTCAACTGAGGTATCTATTCAGCCTCTACCATCTTGTGCAGTATAGTACCACAGTTCCCTTTTCCATCATGACATTGTGTAGTGACAATAAAACAGGTGATACGGTGCAACAGTTATCATCTTACTACTCTTATGATTTGTGTACATTTTTTTGTACCTTTTTAATTTTAACATTATTAACTATCTATATAGTGTATATCAAATTTGGAGTTGTGCATATGAAAGATTTTGAATTTATAGTCTGTTTTGGTGTATCTTGCCTGCATGAAAAGTTCAGTTATGTTTTCATTTTTGCCACAACACCATTTTGAGACATGTTGTTTCACTCTTTGACATGGAAACCATTTGTAGGATTTTCTGTGATGCGCTTGTTTGTGACGTTATTTGAGAGATTGTAAAAGTATCACTCAGATTAGCTCTTCAGTATCCAAGCTTAATGAACAAACACCTCATCTATTTACTAACAGAACCTATTTTTAATTAGTTCTAGTTAACAAATCCTTGCTTTGAAATGTGATTTTGATATTTTTTTGATTGTGCTTTAGATTTGGAGAAAGATTGACTTTGACTTTTGGTACTGACCTTGACCTGTCCCCAACCTCTGTATCTTCCAGTCATAGCTACTTTTTTATTTACTGTGTCTGCTGAGTTAGTATAACTGCAATTTTAGCAATGTTCACTTTGGCACTCAAGGGATTTATAAGTCTTATTTTGAAAAATCTTTTAGGCATTTTTCTATTATTGTGTATTATTTTTTATTATTATCATTCACAGCAGTCATTACGAATAGGTTTTGGGCAATGCCTCCATTTTGCACTGTCTTCTTTATGGCTACAGCCATATACTTCACAATTACTATACCCACTTCTGGTCTTTCTACCAATGTAAGATGGTGGGGTGAAGCAGTTTATAGTCTTAGCATTGAATACATTCTAAATAAAGGAAAGAATGTTAGGGGTAACTAGAGGAAAGAATTCCAGTTAGAGTAAGGATCGTTTCTACATGGTATAGCCAGCAGCCATGCCACATGCACTTCAGAACAGGTAATCCATCTGAAGCTTAGCATGTTCAGGTCTAGCCAGTACTTGGATGGGAGATCATCTAGGAAAAGCTTGGGCTGCTACAGGAAGAGGTGTTAGTGGAGGCCAGCATGGACCACTTACCCTGTGGACTGAGCATGGATCCCATTGCCCCAATACAATGACAGGACAGGAATACTGTGCTACAAAAATGGCACCATCCTTTGGATGACATGTAAAATCAACGTCGTTACTCTCTGTGCCCATAAAAGATCCCTGGGCATCTTTCAAAAAGAGTAGGATGTTTCCCAATTTCCTTGCTAAAATTTCCATCTTGGCCTGGTCATTCTGGCCTCCTGTTCGTACCCCCATCTCCAATTGTCTATCTCTCTCTGACCTCTTCACCGCCTAATAACAAACATGTGTTGAAAATAGTGGTGCAAATTGGTTGCCATTGCATCATTAAGGTGGATGCTGCACTTTGATGGTGGTTGAAGTGGCTCCCCACTCTCTGTGTAAAGCGTTTTGAGTGTCTTGATAAGCGCTATATAAATGCAATGTCTTCTTCTTCTTGACTACAACCTTAGTTTTTGTGTTTAGGCTCTGACATTTGGTTTTGGCTTGCCTCTTCTGTTAACAAACTCTTGCCTGTTACAAAAATTTTTGCTGGTCCATAGGATCACTATCAGACCTTATTACTATACTCTTGAGGCTAAAGGTCAAGGCCTTTTCAAAGCCTCCACAAATAAGTAAGATGGTAGAAGGGAGAACTTTTAGTTATGGGGCACCTGCAATTTGAATTGACTATCCTGTAAGAGATGGAAATGGGACATTGTCTAAATAATCTATACAGTATATATAAAAGTCAATGTATGTCTGTGTGTATGTATGTTCCAGCATCACTTCTGAACGGCTGGAGCGATTTTCATGAAACTTGGTACACATGTTTCTCATTGGTTGACTAATAATACTGTAGGGTGAAACCAACCCTAACCCACCCGCTTCTGGGTAGGGTGGGGGGTGATCTTGCAGTCTTCTATGTATGTTATCATCCAGTTGACACTTGGAACAACCACCAGAGGGCGAACTGGAGGTGACTGCAAGCATTCTTTATGTTTGAGCAGCACCACACCCCTGTTAATTTTCAAATTAAATAGAGTTGGCCGGTTCTTAGTATCAACTGGATGATAACATACATACAAGACTGCATACTAGACATTAGGGAGTCTTCATTATTTGTTAATTTAATAACATTTTTAAAGTTGTTTTTTTTTTAATTACTGCATATTTTTCACAAACAATTAAAAAAACACTTTATTTTTCTCCTGGGAAATGCTGGGTATTTCAGCTAGTTAAAAATAGGCTCTTTGGGTGGTGAAGTGGATTGAAATCACAGCTACATGACATTTAATGACCATTTTTCCCCATCTTAGAGCAGGATATCCACTTAACTCTTATTTCTTGGGGTGCAGCATGTGCACATGTTTTAGAAATCCTTTGGGAGTCTGTATTTTATCTTTTTATTATTCTAAGTTCTCCGGTCTAACACTGCTAACATTAGTATGGGCATATTTCATGTTGTGAATACACTTTTCTTTGAGTTTGATCATGGCTAAAACATATTCTATTTTAGATGCAATGTTTTATTGAGGTATATATTGTTTTGTACATCATTTGATAGGTGAGAGGCTTTGTATTTGGGATACTTATGACAGTTGGCCTTCATTTTGGACTATGCAAGTTGAGATAGGCTAGAAAAGATTCTTCATTTCTGCTCTTCAGCTTTACAATATAAGTAAGCAATATTTGACTGAAAGGTGGGTCTTACATGTTTTTCACTGCTGGCTCTGCTGTCTCACTTGCAATTCGAACAAACAATGGAAACATTTCTTCCTGCTATTTGTCTAAAATGATGGCTCCATCTGTCCAAGTAGACAACAGATGTGTCCGGTTGAGGACTAGGTTGGGTGTGGAGCAGTGTCGACCATGGCTGCAAGCCAGTTCTTGACTGGCAGTCTTTGGCACATCTGCTTGGGATATTTAGAGACTTAGATATTTTCTTGTCTCCATTTCCTGACTTGTGTTTTTCAACCACCTTTTCATGGACTTGCTTGGTATGTTTTTTTTGCCTTTATTGTGTAGATAGGGCCGCCATGCTGACTCACCACAAGCTGGACGTTCCACATACAGGTGCATTTATACTATAATCAATTGTAAGCTCCTGACTCAGACCGGTGGTCTCCACTGAATTAGTTCTGTGACTTCTGAAGCCAATTGGCTGATAGTTTAGGTGTGTCATATTAAAGGTACTGAAAACGTTTGAAATCGATTATTTTATTTTTAGGTGTCCAGTGACTGCTAGTATAGACTCCAGCTACCTCGCAACCCTGCCCTGAATAAGCGAGTAAGGAAAAAGGAAAGCTGGATATTTATTATTAATTTGGACCACTTTGTAAGTGATCTGTTTTCACTTTGACATTAAAGCATCTTTTTCTGTTGATCGGTATCAAATAAGCCAAAATAAATCTACTGCGATTCAGTGTTATTTAACAATAAAATGTAGGGCTTCTACTGTAAGATTTCATCTCCATCCATTTTCACTCCTCTTTTCCTAGTTAGAAGTCTTTGGAGAGCTTCAGCAGACAGTGCTGTTAAGGATGTTCAGAGCTCTTAACATGTCTTCAACCCACTGCATACTTTTTCTTGTTTTCTGTAGTGTATAACTATTTATTGAATATAGTCTGATGTTCTCTTACTTAAAAATCAAATTAATCTTTTAAGTTGCATTTTCTTATGTAAATTAGCCCTTGCTTGTCAAATGTTGTGTGCTATACAAAAAATCATTTACTGTCCTTATTATATATTGATATTAATTATATCATATTGATAAAAGCTGTGATATTTGTATGAGGAAGTCGGGAGTGGCAGAGAAGTACATAAGAGTTGTATAGGATATGTACAAGGGAAGTTTGACAGTGGTGAGGTCTGCGGTAGGAGTGACGGATGCATTCAAGGTGGAGGTGTGATTACATCAGGGATCGGCTCTGAGCCCTTTCTTATTTGCAATGGTGATGGACAAGTCGACAGACGAGATTAGACAGGAGTCCCCGTGGACTATGATGTTTGCTGATGACATTGTGATCTGTAGTGATAGTAGGGAGCAGGTTGAGGAGACCCTGGAGAGGTGGAGATATGCTCTAGAGAGGAGAGGAATGAAGGACAGTAGGAACAAGACAGAATACATGTGTGTGAATGAGAAGGAGGTCAGTGGAATGGTGAGAATGGAAGGAGTAGAGTTGGCGAAGGTGGATGAGTTTAAATACTTGGGATCAACAGTACAGAGTAATGGGGAGAGTGGAAGAGAGGTGAAGAAGAGAGTGCAGGCAGAGTGGAGTGGGTGGACAAGAGTGTCAGGAGTAATTTGTGACAGACGGATATCAGCAAGAGTGAAAGGGAAGGTCAACAGGACAGTAGTGAGACCAGCTATGTTATATGGGTTGGAGACGATGGCACTGACCATAAAGCAGGAGACACAGCTGGAGGTGGCAGAGTTAACGATGCTAAGATTTGCATTGGGTGTGACGAGGATGGACAGGATTAGACATGAGGACATTAAAGAGTCAGCTGAAGTTGGACGGTTGGGAGACAAAGTCAGAGAGGCGAGATTGCTTTGGTTTGGACATATGCAGAGGAGAGATGCTGGGTATATTGGGAGAAGGATGCTAAGGATAGAGCTGCCAGGGAAGAGGAAAAGAGGAAGGCCTAAGAGAAGGTTTATGGATGTGGTGAGAGAGGACATGCAGGTGATGGGTGTAGCAGAACAAGATGCAGAGGACTGAAAGATATGGAAGATGATCCGCTGTGGCGACCCCTAACGGGAGCAGCCAAAAGAAGAAGATATTGATAAAAGTTATATAAAAATGTCATGGGAGGAGTCTGTGACATTGGGTAGTTTAAAATGAATTAAAAAACAAATAAATAAATAAATTCTCAGGCTTATGTGAGGTGCAGGTGTGTGTGGTAGCATGGCAGAGGGACTCCAGGGTGTGAACAGGGATGATCTGCTGAATATGTGTTCCTATGCAGTTCAGTCAGTTACCTCATTAATGCTCCAGGGTCCGTAATTAGAGCCTGCACACCTGCATCCAGAGAGATATAAGAGGAGCCAGAGCAGAGAGAAAAGGAGAAGATCACAATGAAAAGGAGAAATGGTGTTGGAGGGAGGCAGAGTGGTCAGTGGCCCAGCGCTTCAAGGTTGGATCGCTCCAGAGTGAACACCGGTTTAGCAGGGTGATCGAGTACTCCAAGGTTCAGTAGACGCTGATGGAGGACGCAGGAAGGTGGGAGTTGAGCTGTGGTTGTGTCAGCAAATGATTATGGAGACAGTCGGGACTGGAGCCCAGGAGTGTGACTGCAGATGTCAGAAAGACGTGCTGGGCCAACCGGTAATCAGAAGAAAAGGATCCGATGTCAGCAAAGTTTTACTTTTGGCTTTTATGTGTTATTTATTTAACTTACTAACTTTAAAAGATGGTACTAGACTTTATTTTTCTGGACACTTTGTAGTTTGTACATAAAAGCACAAAGCATTTTTACCTCCCTGTTCTTTGTGTGTGTCCTCATTTCCCTGGCTCATCTCGGTTACGTCTATCAGCGGTTCTGGGTTCAAGCTGCCAAAGAACGTGGAGTCAACCCAGCCAACACAAAAAGATATAAATTGTAAATGTTGTAGTGTCTGTTGCTGGCATATTGTGTGTGGATCACAAGGGATTCTCATTTTACATTGAAGTGCTCCTCAGCTCGTCAAAGATGTTTGAATTTTTTTCTCCACTCCATGAAGTTATCAAAACACTGGTTCTTGGCAGTGCTGCTGATTCAGCTTCATTATTAGTTTGGCAAGCCTAAAACATGCATGTAATGAGGAGTAACACTTTTTTTGCCCAATCTTTGTTTTATATTACCTTCAGGTGCACACACAAGATCAATATGCTCATTACAGCAATGAGTTTAAAGGCAGAGAGGGTATTTGTAAGTCTGCAGACATAAATGATGTTATGTCAATGATATTAAAATCATTTATTCTGCTTTGTAGCTCAGGCTTTTATTCAGACCCTTGAAAATCCTTGCAACAAATTGGATGGATGACAAAGAGGCAATGTAACAATTTATATATTACAAAATCTGGTCTTCATGGCATAGAAATACAGTAATTGAAATAAACTACAATGTATATGATGCAAATAATAATAAACACAGCACTTTTAACAGCACAATATAATGTATGTCTATGGAAATGGAAACTATTCCAGCACATACTAGTCAAAAGTATATTTACAATAAAACAAATGTATTTATTAAAAAGATAAATGTGCAAAAACAGATTAAAAACACTTCAGTTGGACAAGTTAGACTACTTCAGATCTACAACAAAATGGATGTGTTTAAGCAGTAAAAATAAATCCATCCATAAAGAGCCAGCCCAAGCCATAAGCGAACTAGGCCAGAAGCCATCTGTTAGGCCTGTCATGCAAAATCAGAAGGGAAAGTTGAAAAATGAGGACTAGACCTTGTAGTCAGTGAGTGTTATTCGAATGCATTCAGCACTCCAAATTTTAAAATACTTAAAAATTAAACCAAATCAAGCAAATAATGTTGGAAGTGATTTCACTAACCCACTCCAAAAAAAACAAAAAAATGCATAATGGGTATAGTTTTAAATGCAGGAATAACTCTAGAAAATTAGTTGACCTTTCTATTGTACTTTAATAATTGGATTGTGGGTTCAGTGATGGCTTGAGAGCGCCTCTCACTGGCCACAGTGGTAAGAGAAATTCTGAGTTCCTAGAGTGACCCTGTTTTGTTGTGGTAGGATGACCCTATTCCCCTTTATACTCTTTACTAACAAAATACCCGCGCTTCGTAGCAGAGAAGTGTGTTAAAGAAGTTATGAAAAAGAAAAGGAAACATTTTAAAAATAATGTAACATTTGCTTTCTATTCATTTGCATAAGCAGAGTCCTTCATCAGCAATTATTTAATGTTAGCTCAGACCCGGCACTTAAAAGTTTCTGCCGCACTTTTGCTGAGTTTGTGCCAAATACTATTCTATCCCTGACCATCTCATTTTCGTTTGCATAAGCACAGTCCTTCACCAGCAATTTTAACTTAGTTACAAAGTGATCAAAAGTCTCGTTTATACCCTGGGTTCTCTCAGTAAACCTTTATCTTGTGAATATCGTATTCGTCTTAGGCATGACAAACGCAAGCAGCAGTGTGTCTATAAACTTAATTTAAACTTAAGGTTTACACCGTGCTTTGTTTCTGCAGTAGCTGCACTTATGAATATGCTTGTATGCGTCACTCGCTTCATATTCTTTTGCTGCCTTCTCAATTGTGTAATGCGTTTTTTGTTCAGCGCTCTTTGGAGCTCCTCCTTGTTCTCTACGTACTGCGTTCACAGTCAGTTCACGTGAGCCGCCCTCTTGTGTGATCTTGCGATGTCCACGGCTGTATTTAATGTTAGCTAAGACCCGGCACTTAAAATTTTATCTCGCACTTTCGCTGAGTTTGTGCCAAACACTAGACCATCTCATCTTCGTTTGCATAAGCACAGTCCTTCACCCGTGAATATTTACCTTATATGGGCAGGCACTCAATTATGTGGGAGGCGTGATGATGCGGGACACAACTTCGCCTCACACGGCTATGGCTGTAAATATATGGTCGAAAGTAGGTTCCAGTTATGACCGTTACGCGTAGAATTTCGAAATGAAACCTGCCTAACTTTTGTAAGTAAGCTGTAAGGAATGAGCCTGCCAAATTTCAGCCTTCCACCTAAACGGGAAGTTGGAGAATTAGTGATGAGTGAGTGAGTGAGTGAGTGAGTCAGTGAGTCAGTCAGTCAGTGAGTCAGTCAGTCAGTCAGTGAGGGCTTTGCCTTTTATTAGTATAGATTATGTAGATCTGACCAATATGACCCCAAATTGCTTACTCTTACCACACTGCCAAGAATGACTGCTGCTATACTTCAGTACTTGCTCCTTCCATTTACATCGGCGACACCAGGCAGATAGATAGACCACCGGAACAGGTAGGAGAGGAAGTTACACACTTATTCATGTATTATATGCCCAAAATAAGAGGCAAAATACAAATGTGTGTGTTAGCAATATAATATTAATATAACCTGAGTAATAATCAGTTCATCTTGCTTAGACTATCAGGTTGCTCCATCTTGGTCTTTGCTCCTGCAAGACCTTTCTTTGAAGTGGTCATTTTCTCTGTGGATGGAAAATGGCAGAGAGGCAGACTGAGCTTCTTTGTTACCTCTGTCTTAATCTTAGGCCAACGTCCTTGATACACCTCCCGGACCAATGAAATACGCCTTCTACATAATTCATACCAATCTTAGCCAGTCCTCCAATCACAGCCCCCATTTCTAGATTAGGCTTTCCTCCTGGAGGGCACAGAGGCGTCAAAAATTCTAGGTACCATTTCTTTCCAGGCTATGCCAGCTTGTTAATGGTCTGTCGTCTCAGTTCACCTGTATTCCTCCAGGCTAGTTTGCCAGTTCCCCCTTGCTGGGGGAATGCTCCTATGTAAGGTAGGTTGTAAATGTCCCTGAGCAAGTCCTGACTCATAAAGAATCCCTGCATTGTAGGCATTAATTAAAAAAAACACCTTATTAACTTTATACACCAAACATTATTTTTCAATTCTGACCCCCACTGGACAAAGGACTACAATGCTTGACCACACTGGGTATTAAACCCTGGTTTATGTATCTTAGAGGAAGCAGCACTTTCTTATCCCAGCAGCATCACCTTATAAGATGTCCATTTAATTGTGAGATCTGTCTTTTCATCTCACTTTCTTTTGTGTTTCCCTGACTATAAATATTCAGTTTACTAATTTTAAACCCTTCACAATTCTAAAATCCTTTAATTAGGTCTTTACTTAACCTTCATCTCCCAAGACTATATTGGCTTCATTTTATGCCGCTCATAGTAATTTAAGCCTTTTAACTCAAGTATTAACCTTGTTGCTCTGTTCTAATTTTTCCCCAAAGCTTCAGTATCTTCTTATAATAAGGTGACCATAATTAGACACTTTACGAAGGGTCTGACTTTCAGCTAACCTTTTCAAAAAGGCATGGAGAGAAAAAAAAAGATCTGAGATTGCGTGAAAGAAACAGAGAATACAATGTAAGGATTTCTGTGGTTCAGCCCAGCTTATCTGAATGCCACTAATAAGTGTGGGGATGGTCAAGAGTACAGTATGTATGCTAGCGGACAACATTCCGAAAAGAAAGATAGATGTGAAAATAAGGAGTATGACATTAAAGGTATGAATGGGGGATACCATAGTACTAAATTATTGCAAAAACAAACCAAGCAAACACCCATGATGTTTTTCTTCCTTTAGTTCAAAGAAGGCAAAAGATGTCTGTAGACTTTGTCAGGGCCATATCCCTCATGCTTACTGTAGCTCTTATTGCTTGAATTCTTCACAAAAAATTTCCACTTCACTCTAAAATGTGCAACTTTTCCATATGCATTCAGTCAATCATTTCCTGTGCTGCTGAGATTGAAGAAGTTGCACTATTGCTCTCGAACTTGACTCGAGTGTCACTCAGCTGCCAGCAGGGAAACAGGGAGATGCGTAAATAGATTCTAAAATAAATACATCTGGGAAAACTAGTCGGTGGAGGAAGCCTGAGCCAAAGGTAAATCAGTTTGTGTTGTGACTTAATAACCCCGCATATTAAACTAGCAGCTCTTCTACAGGAGGAATAAATCGACAAACAGGACAAAATGCCCCGTTAAGCTTGTCAGCCATTCCTGTCAAGGTACAGCCGTGAGAAATTTGAAAATGTTTATTCTCTCAGTGCTTGGGTGATGTAGAGAAGAAGCCCTAAAGGTTACACAAAGCTGTCCCAAAAGGAAAGAAAAAAAATCCTATATGAGGATGCATTTACTTTAAAGAAATAATAACATACAGTTATTTGCCATAGTGGCATGCTAATGTGGTGGTTGCTACTACTGCTTCACACCTCAACAGTCACAGTCTCATATCTGTACCAAGAACTCCTCTAATTTCCTATTGAAACATGTTTTTAGATGTATTATTTTTTATTTTTATACTTTTCGTGCAATCACAGTAATATTTTGTTACGTGTTTTCTTCCCTGGAATTACGCTTTTGTGAATTGCTTGCATCTTTCTCACCATATTTTTTAGCAACGACTTCATTGCTAGTCATGTGGTTTATGACCTATGATGTCATCACATATATGCATTTATATAAAATGTTGGCACACTCAGGCACTTGTCCAATCAAAGATTTCAAAAATGTAACAAAGCCCTAATGACAGAGAGGGAAAAGGTAACCAGTCGGAATTAGGAGGTCTTTTGTTGAACTGCTGATTCTTCTTCAACTTGGTTTTGCTACCTGATTTTCCTATTTAAATGTGCTCAGGCCTTGTGATTGGCCACGTCACAAGAATAAAGGTCCATTACGGGAGATGGACGTCTAAAGTTGAGCTCCGTTAGCAGCGGCTTATTTTTTCTCTTATTTCTTTTTTTTCCCCGAGGTATCCTGTATTTACCCAACCCGAGGAGTTTCTACTACAGTATATAAATATGAGTAACAAGAAAGGCAGTCAGAAAGAAATGGAAAAGAAACTTAAAACTACACCCAAGTCTAGACAGACATCAAGCCCAAGTACAAGGTATGGCTTTTCAGAGACTGACCTGGAACAGGCAGGCAAAAGCACAGACTTCCCAGGATCCCGCTCCACTGCAACATCTCCAGTCGAGAGCGAAAATGGGAGTGAAGGTGCGAGTGATGCAGGTCACGATAGCTTACCGATTCCAGAAGATCACTTGAAACTAGAGATGGTCTTGCAGTCCGCACATTCATTTAATCCTCGCCAGCGGGAAGCATCAGCTATAGCTGGGGTTGCCACTTCACGAAAGCGCTGAACTGAAGGAAATGATCGCAACATTGGCCATGGCCACGAGTGAGCTCAAGAAAGACATTCAGAAAAATATGAAGAAAGAAATAAATGGCTTCCTCAAGACAAACAAGAAGCTGCGGCTGGAGCTGCAAGAGATGCAGCAGGAATATAAAGACTTGGAAAAATGTATATATAATCGTTTTGATGCAGTCTATGCTGAGAAAAATTGAGGAACACATTTAGGAAAATGTGTCTAAACTTAGAGAACTTGCCGATCAGCTGCAAGACTTTAAGCAGACATTCATGGCTCGAATTGAAAACAGAGGAACATTTGACATCTAATTACGATGAAACCTACAGAAAAACTCGGAGACAGACTTGCGGCTCTAGAAGATTGAAGCAGAAGGAATAATATTAGAATCAAAGGTCTACCTGAGAATCGTGAAAGTCCAAACCCAGTGAAATTCGTAGCTGAACTATTTTCAAAAATAATTGGAGAGGACTTTAAATCAGATACCGAGATAGCGGCAGCTTATCGCATACGTGGATCAAATACCGTTAAACCTAGGTCTTTAATTGTCCGCTTCAAGAGATTACAATTTAAGCTTAATGTAATGGCACTTCTCAGACACAAACAAGAGATTGTATTTGAAAATAACATTTGTATTTTCCCAGATTTCTCACCCTCAACAGCTGCTAAACATGCAGCTTTTTACAACATTAAACAGTGGTTACAGAAAGCCGATAGATACAGCCTCTTGTATCCTGCCAAACTGAAAGTGGAAATTCAAGACAAATATCACCTCTTCTCCTCCACGGATTAAGCAGAAAAAGAATTAAGAAAGCTGATCCCGATGCTTTTTTGAAATACGAAAGTGAGTAACATCCTATCATGGTATGGCAAGAAGATATTACCTACTGTTTGATCCGCTTGTAATGATACGGGTACCATAATTATACATCCTTTTCTCTTCTCAGACACTTTTTGTTTATGTTTTAATTATAAATGTAGGCGTATATGTGGAAGAAATTAAAGTAGGTTTTTTTTTTTGGTTTTGTTTTTAACTATTCTAAAGGAGACTGTTTAACATCATACCCTTGGTTTATTGTTATTTTTATGATTGCATTAGGGTTTACTATGCTTATCCAGGGCCACTTTTTAACACCACTCCCTGGGTTTACTGTCTTAATATTTCAAGACTGTTGATGATTATGTTTTATGCTTATAGTATTTATACTTCTCTACTTTTTAATCCCCAAATGTCACTGCTGGGGGGCTTGTTTTGTTTTGGATGTGCTCTGTCTCTAGGTATGTCAGAGGACTGGGACTTTGTGAAGTAGGTTCCAGCCTCACATGGGGAGGAAAAATGTGGGGGAGGGGGGATAATGGGAGGGAGAGAAAGAGAGCAGGCTATATCTAATCTATTACTTTAATCCTTATAATAATAACTACCAACGTAACAATATGCTGCATGACAATAACTTGTGGGAAAATTGGAAATTAAGGTTAAAGCTGTATCACTTCCAGTTATGACTACAAAATGATATCAAAAATTCATAATCAATATCTCCATAATAGGAGAGTTAACTTTGTGAGCTGGAATGTTAAAGGCCTGAATCACGAATTAAAGAGAAAGGTTCTCTTACCTAACAGGTTTAAACGCTAAGATAGTATTTTTACAGGAGACCCACTTGAGTTCCGGCTGCAAAAAACTGGTCTGGCCAAATGTTCCATTCCAGCTTTACAAAGAAATCTAGAGTTGTGGGAATTTTCATACATAGAACAGTCTCATTTGTGGTATCAGATGTAGTATCTGATCCTGAAGGGAGATATGTGATTGTCATGGGCAATTTATTTAACTGTAAAGTGATTTTGATAAATGTTTATGCACCCAATGTCGATGATAGGGAATTCATGCAAAATGTATTTACATCTATTCCCAATGTGAACACTCATAAAATTATAATGGCTGGGGACTTTAATTGTGTTTTAAATCCACTCTTATATATGACTCCTGTCACAGGGGGGGTGATATCTAACACTGCAAAGACAATTACACAGTTTTAACTGACCACAACCTATCAGATCCCTGGAGATTTCTAAACCCAAACTCAAGAACATATTCCTTCTACTCACCAGTGCATCACTGCTACTCAAGAATTGATTATTTCTTTATAGATAAATTTCTTGCCTACGATAAAATCTTGCAAGTATGACGCTATTGTTATTTCTGACTATGCCTCTTTGATCTTGGAGCTAAAATCATTAGGCCCCACACACTCGTCTCGCAGATGGCGGCTTAACCCACTTCTATTAGTAGATGAGAACTGTACAGAATTTATATCCAAACAAATCAGTTTCTTCCTAGAGACAAATACATCCTCAGAGGTCTCTGCAGGAATACTCTGGGAAACTCTAAAGGCCTTCTTAAGAGGACAAATTATTTCATATCTTTCCCACAGAAATAAATTAGAAACCAAGAAGGTATCAGAGCTAACCAGCGAAATTACTAGAATAGATGAAGAACATGCCAGGTGTCCAAGTGAGGCTCTTCATAGGAAAAGGCAGGCTCTGCATTCAAAGCTCAACCTCTTAACAACCAAAGAAACTGAACAACTCATTTTTAAATCAAGACATCATTACTATGAACATGGAGAGAAAGCTAATAAGCTCTTAGCTCAACAAGTCCATAAGCAAGAAATTCGCAATGCAATTCCAGCAATCACCAACATGAACGGGGATAAAATCATTGACCATAAAAATATAATGCACACATTTAGAGACTACTATAAATCCTTATATTCTACTGAGTTTAAAGAAGACAACACACAATCTAATGCATTTCAAGGTACATTACAGATACCACAAATAGACACTTTTAGTTCGGAGGAACTGGATAAACCTTTGGCGCTGTCAGAATTACTAGATGCTATAAAGTCACTTCAAAGCAGGAAAGCAGCAGGCCCTGATGGCTACCCTGTAGAATTTTATAAGAAATTCTCCACTCAGCTAGCTCCCCTCTTATTAGCAACATTTACAGAAGCTAGAGACAATCAAATTCTACCTCAAACTTTTTGCCAAGCATTAATCACCATCTTCCCTTAACAAAATAAGCACTTATAATGTGCATCATACAGACCAATTTCACTTCTGAATAATGATGTTAAGATACTCTCCAAAGTCCTAGCTAGAAGGATGGAGAAAGTGCTGCCTTCGGTAATATCACAAGATCAAACTGGATTTATTAAAGGCCGACACTTAGCTTCCAATCTTCGATGCCTGTTTAATGTAATATATTCACCAGCAAAGTCAAACACCCCAGAGATATTATTATCATTGGATGCAGAAAAAGCATTTGACATGATTGAATGGAACTACCTTTTCACTACATTAGAGAAATTTGGGTTTGGCCCGCACATTTGTGGATGGATCACACTACTGTATACCAATCCAGAAGCTACTTTAAACTAGAACATGGTACCAGACAAGGATGTCCCTTGTCACCACTGCTATTTGCAATCACCATTGAGCCACTGGCAGTTCACTGTCGAAATGCTTGTCAGATAAAGGGGATTATCAGAGAAGGACTGTAACAGAAAATTTCTCTATATGCAGATGATATGGTACTGTATATATCAGACCCACAAAATACTGTGCCTGCAGTCTTAACAGCACTTACAAAATTCAGAATTAATTTGAATAAAAGTGTGCTCTTTCCAGTGAATTCTCAAGCATACAATATTAGATTGGACACCTTCCCTTTTATCATTGCAGATCAGTTTAAATACCTAGGGGTAAATATCACAAGTAAATATAAAGCTCTTTATCAACAAAATTTCGCCGTCTGTATGGAAAAAATTAAGCAAGACTTGCATAGATGGTCAACCCTTCATCTCACTCTAGCTGGAAGAATTAACACTGTTAAGATGAATATTCTTCCTAAGCTTCTTTTTTATTTTAAAACATTCCAATATTCATCAATAAATCATTTTTAAGCAATTAGATTCAACCATAACCTCATTTATTTGGAACTCAAAACATCCACATATCCAAAGAGCGACCCTACAAAGACCTAAGGCAGAAGGTGGCATGGCTCTACCTAACTTTCAGTTTTATTACTGGGCAGCAAACATACAAGCTATAAAAACCTGGACACAAATAGATGAACATACACAGGCTTGGTCCAATAGAAATAAAATCCTGCAGTACTTCTTTATATTCCCTGCTTTGTGCCCCAATAAATGCAAGTTATCGCAATATACTAATAACCCAATTGTGCTTCACTCACTCAGAATATGGAACCAATGTAGAAAGCATTTTAAGATGGAGAATCTTTTATCTGTGGCACCTCTGCATGAGAACCACCTTTTTCAACCCTCGCAAACATATGCAGTTTTTAATATCTGGAAAACATTTGGGATTAAATTGCTTAGAGATCTTTATATAGACAACATCTTTGCATCCTATGAACAATTACATTCCAAATTTAACTTTCCAGCAACACATTTCTTTCACTATCTTCAAATTAGAAACTTTGTCAAACAGAACCTGCCTGATTTCCCTCCTCTTGCACCTTCTATGCTGGAAAAATATTGCTCAGTTTGGAGGACTCAGTCAGTATTTCTGCAATATATAAAATTATTTTACAGTCCCTCCCTTTCAAAGATCCAAGAGGACAATGGGAAAAGATCTCTAATCAATATATCAGAAAAGGAGTGGAAAGGTGGCAATGCAGAGAATTCACTCGAGCTCCATATGTGCAAATCATACAATTATTCAACTTAAAATTATATATCGAGCACATCTGTCTCACTTAAAACTGTCCAAAATGTTTCCAGGGCAAGATCCAACCTGCGAACGCTGCAATCAAGTCCCAGCCTCACTGGGTCACATGTTTTGGGCCTGCACCAAATTAACATCATTCTGGACCAAAATCTTTAAGTGCCTTTCAGACAGCCTTGGTGTCACAATCCCTCCTAATCCATTAACAGCTGTGTTTGGTGTTCTTCCAGTTGGGCTTAAAGCGGAGAAGGACAAACAAACTGTGATTGCCTTCACTACACTATTGGCATGCAGACTTATTTTGCTAAACTGGAAGAATCCTAACTCTTCTCTTTTAAGTCAGTGGGTAACTGATGTTATATACAGTCTGAAATTGGAAAAAATGTAATTCTCAGTTAGAGGATCCGTGCAGAACTTTTTCAAAACCTGTCAGGATCTAATCAATAACATTTTAAAATAAGCTCTTAAAGCACTGAGGAAATAGATTCTCTTCCCATTTTTTTTTTAATCCGCCTATTAAACTCATCAAATTATGTATTTTGACCAGCTTTAAGTTTTACTCCATTGGCCATGCTCTCTTTCTCAGGGGTGGGGGTTCGGTTGATTTGTTTTCAATCCTATTTTTTGTAAAAATTGATCTATCTGTAAATAGATAGATAGATACTTTATTAATCCCCAAGGGGAAATTCACATAATCCAGCAGCAGCATACTGATACAAAAAACAATATTAAATTAAAAAGTGATAAAAATGCAGGTATAACAGACAATAACTTTGTATAATGTTAACGTTTACCCCCCGGGTGGAATTGAAGAGTTGCATAGTGTGGGGTCTCCTCAGTCTGTCAGAGGAGTAGGACAGTGACAACAGTCTGTCGCTGAAGCTGTTCCTCTGTCCGGAGATGACACTGTTCAGTGGATGCAGTGCATTCTCCATGATTGACAGGAGCCTGTTCAGTGCCTGTCGCTCTGCCAAAGATGTCAAACTGTCCAGCTCTGTACCTACAATAGAGCCTGCCTTTCTCACCAGTTTGTCCAGGCATGAGGCGTCCTTCTTCTTTATGCTGCCTCCCCAGCACACCACCGTGTAGAAGAGGGCACTCACCACAACCGTCTGGTAGAACACCTGCAGCATCTTATTGCAGATGTTGAAGGACGCCAGCCTTCTAAGGAAGTATAGTCGGCTCGGACCTTTCTTACACAGAGCATCAGTATTGGCAGTCCAGTCCAGTTTATCATCCAGCTGTACTCCCAGATATTTATACAGTAGCTCTGAATAAGCTTACAATAATAAAGTAATAAAATCAATAAAATAAAAAAAATTAAGGTTTTTAACACAGTTTATTAAATTTAACTGGTTTAACTGGTTATAGCCCAACTAACATTTTACAGATTTTTACAGAGTGCTTACCTGTAAAATTGGGGAGTGCGTTGAGTCGTGCTTTGTGGGAAGTGGCTCCACAGTGGTATACGGTTGCACTTCAGCAGAGGTTGCCCCAAAGTGTTCATGCGGCTTGGGGACCTACTGGGTAAAACAATATTTATATCCCATTGGAAGTCTGCCACTATGGAGTAGGGAGCATGAATGGTTTCCTGGCATGGAGAAAAGGCCAATGGGATAGTTCAGAGAGTCACTAATATTAATGGAGGAAATATATTTGTGTCAGTATATATACAGTCTATCTATCTATCTATCTATCTATCTATCTATCCATTATATATATATATATAACCTCTCCCATATGCACTTTTAAAGCTGATTGACAGACTGGTCTCATAGATGCCCTGTAGCCGACTGGTCGATCTCCAGTGGTGGACCCAGAATTGTGCCCAGGGCTTCCAAATGGGATTTGCCTATCCAGAACACTAAAGCTGATTAAATGCATTTATTAAAATGGTGGCTGAATGCTTTCACAGATCTTGATCTTATTCTCATATGATACTCTCAGTAGGTGTTTAAATGTGCCCTTTGCACTCCTTATAAAGCACTCATCTCCATTTATAGCCCAGTTTGCAGTAGTCTGAAGGCGTAATTATAGCAGATTACTGTATAGTTTTATAGAAAACCTTTTCATTTTCAGTCACCTGTTTTGTTCCACATACCCAGTTGTTTAGTTTGCTTTTTAAAGAAGAATGTAAAGTATTCTTTGCATGCTTGACATGAATTTCTAAGACGAATGGTGGCTGTACCGAGGTTAATGTAAATCTTGATTGTATGATACTCCCAGCTCTCAGTTTGATCAATGTCATTAGCCCGGGAACCTTGACACCCCTCTTCTGCAGCTTCCCTTTGTAGCATCCTGCGGTGGTTTAAAACTAAGCAATGACTCAGGCTGATAATATCTGTGAACCCTGACAACCCTGCTAACACTTGACATAACATACGGCTTGCTGTGATGGGGGATTTGCACAAAAAAACAGGCTTGCTTGACACTTGATGCTGGTTGGTTTAGAGATTTGTTGAAAATGGTGTTAGATAAATGCAAAAAGTGTATGGGGATTTAATCATTGGACACTTTCTTCTTTTTTTAATTCTGTTTTGGCAGAATGAGAAGGTTTCTGATTTATGTCTGCCACTGAGGCTCCTTTAAGCAAGCATTTCAAGTTACCAGAAAGTGGTATAATGCAATTCTGTAGTATATTATTATATCTTCTTTCTTATGTGTAAGTGCAAGTTAAACTCCTATGCCTTGATCTATCTGTTGCACCTAATTATAAATTATATTGTTTAAGGCAAGGCAGAAGTGGTATTTTTTAAGCATTTTAGACATTGGTCTATAAGTATATTTAGATCTAAATGAAACTTCCTTAAAAATGGTCTCAACAAAGTCACATTTAAGGCACCAGGGACTTTGCCTGTTAATAATGGCATATTAAACATATTAAAAATCGGTTTTGTAAGTACAATACATGAATTTTTCACTGACATTTTGGGACTGGATATAAAGGGCGTATGGTTGGAAATGGAGTGTGATGGCCAGGTTGCCCACACGTATCCTGCACCCAGGCATCGATAGTTATAAACTGAGATTGTTCAGCAGAAAGTAAGGAGTCAGACAAGGTGTAAGGTGCAAAAACTGCAAAGTGTTTATTAACACCAAAACAAGAATTAAAGTGTCCACAGTGTATTAATAAATAAATGAATAGTGTCCATGGAATAAATATGTTAAAAGCTCTTTTATTAAAACACAAGAGCCTCCTAAAACCAGACAAATTGTTTTGAGAAAGATTACTTAAAAGATCAGTGCATAAAAAAAAAATCCAAATAAAACTAGGGATCCTCCAGTCCCTTTGGAAGCATATTCTGGGTTTTGACCTGAAGATCGGGTCCAGTAAAATTGGGTCAAATGCTCAGGTAACTTACCCTCGGCCACCGTTTCTCCAGCCCTGCACACAGAAGAGACTTTACCTGACTTCACACACAGTTCCACCATTTTTGCTTCCCTCTGGACTCCGTGACTTACTATTGCTCCCTGATGCTGATCAGCATATCTGGACCTCTCCATCATACTGCATTGCACTCTCTGCCACTTCTTAATGGGACCCTATGGAGCCCCCTCTGTTTTGGCCCTGGTCACACCTTGCTTTGTCTCTGTCTCAATTCCAATTCCCCTCTTTTCAAATTGAACGCCGGCAATCTCAGCTGACACCATGCACTCGCTCCACTGCTGAACAGCAATTATGTCATTAAGGCGAGTGCACGATATTAACCTGCAAGCTAAGTAAAAACTTCAAAAATTAATTAAAGCCACTAAAAACACTCCATAAGACCCACTCCATAAGACAATGAGCGGCATAAAATGAAGCCAATATAGTCTTGAGAGATGAAGGTTAAGTAAAGACCTAATTAGAGGATTTTAGAATTGTGAGGGGTTTAAAATTAGTAAACTGAATATTTATAGTCAGGAAAACACAAAAGAAAGTGAGATGAAAAGGCAGATCTCACAATTAAATGGACAACTTATAAGGTGATGCTGCTGGGATGAAAAAGTGCTGCATCCTCTAAGGTACATAAACCAGGGTTTAATACTCAGTGCGGTCAAGCATTGTAGTCCTTTGTCCAGTGAGGGTCAGAGTTGAAAAATAATGTTTGGTGTATAAAGTTGGTAAACTGTATGCTCAGGGACGATTCTTTTTAGATCCTTTTCTCAATGTGGGTAAGCTGGTGCTGCTTATGCCAGTGATGCATTACACAACTTCTAGTCAGAGGGGATTTCAAACTTGATGACTGAGTTGCTGATCTCATCGTCTCAGGATGTTAGATTACACAACTTGGAATCACAGGGTATGACGAACATGAGAAGTTGTGCTGGAAAGTTGTCACATAGTATGGTCCTTTTCTGATTGTAGCTCTCTTCACAACAACACAGACACAGGTCGGTTCTTTTAAACGGGCGTTTATTGCTTGGGCTCTTGTTACTCATTCCGTCACGCCTCCACGCCAGCACGCCGTGAGAACTCGTTGGCCGCTTGTCATGAAAAGAGGTCCTTAAATCACTTTGTTTTAGCTTCAGACGGTTCAGTTTGAAACCCCTTTTGCCACATGGCAGAGCCTCGCGAGAGACCTCCGCCCACCTGCGGTTCATGGAGCAGGTCCTTCTTATGTTCTCCTGATAACCCCTAAGTGCGTTCTCGCGAGACATTACTTTACATACAGTACATATTAAAGTCACTTAATAACAAATAAATTGGAACATGTAAATTTACTATATACATCACGTTTTTAAATGTAGATATTTAAAACTATATATTTATAAGGTTATGTAACACATTATAAAATCCATTATCTACAACATGAACTTTCCATTACATATTTTTCAATAACATTTACACCAATGCTGTATGAATGCTTTACAGGTACGGAGGCATTACAGCCACAATTTCTGCCTTGATCTTTTCTTTTTTTACCATTCTGTTTCGTATATGTAAAACATGAGACGTCAGACAGAAGAGCCTTGCAAGGATCAAAATTCCTGCTTCTCTTAATCCTCCTGGCTCCATTATATACATTTTGCTTCAGGCTGAGTGTTCGTTGGATCTCAACTCTCGCACACACAATTTAAGACAAGTTTGATTTTTTGGGCGGCAAGTTGCTGGATATGTCAATTTATGAAGCGTGCGGCAATTACGTCTGATTCTTCAAAATCATGTAAATGATATCTGCAACTGAAAAATCGTGTAATGTGACAGGGCCTTTATTTTAGGTATTATTGACACTGTTTGAAAAAATGCCTTGATAGTAAGAATGCCAGATTTTGAATGCAGAAGTGTTTAGACCTCAATCTGGATGTCCATCCATCCATCCATTATCCAACCCACTATATCCTAAGTACAAGGTCACAGGATTCTGCTGGAGCCAATCCCAGCCAACATAGGGCACAAGGCAGGGACAAACCCCGGGCAGGGCGCGCACACACACACACACACACACACCAAGCATGCACTAGGGACAATTTAGAATCGCCAATGCACCTAACCTGTATGTCTTTGGACTGAGAGAGGAAACCGGAGTACCCAGACGAAACCCTATGCAGACATGGGGAGAACATGCAAACTCCACGCAGGAAGTACCTAGGAAGCAAACTCAGGTCTCCTAACTGTGAGGCGGCAGCGCTACCCACTGCACCACCGTGCCGCCCCAATCTGGATATGTACAGTATATATCATTGCCTTGTCTGCTACGGCATTCCCAGTTTGCCTATGTTTGCAATGAGCAGGAATAGAATTATTGCATATGCTGAAGATGTCTTACAAAAGATGTCACCATGAGATCACATTATAATAGTTTACAAGCAAGAGCAAATGCTAAATAAATGAGCAAGCTTATGTTCTATACTCCAATTGTAATTAGGACAAATAATTAAATGGATCTGATATACTGCATGTGCTCTCACCATCCTGGGGAAAGTGCATTTTTACAAAACAAAAAATGATAGTAGCCTCCTGTCTTGGGAGACCAAGAGTCGATGATCCTGAGGATACTGGGCTTCATTATTCCAAGTTTGCTGGAGTAGTTGAATGTCTTTGGTCAAACCTAATGGATGCGACTGAGTGTTTCACCTGACCCAAGTGAACGAATGAAAGGAGAAACGTCTGACTAACACCTGGTAAGGCAGTGGTCTCTGTTCTGTCCTTGGCCTTTATTTACTTGTGACATCTGTTGTAGTGGGCAGCACATGGAATGCTGCGCACTCGAGGTCTTTCTGTCACAAAAGTATGATTTTATACAGGCGTACTATGAAATTCAATCCATAAGCCTCACAAATTCAAGGATATCTCCAGTCTCACAGTACATTTTGCTCCCTTCAAGCTGTAGAGAACATTGTATCTCATTCTCAATCATGAAATAATAAAGAGTCTATCCCCACTCAAAGGAAGAGTTTATCCGTGTTATTTTAGATCAGATTTCTGTACAGATTAGTGTTTATTGATTGCAGGATTTTAGATTTGGGATGACATTCGCTTTGAACACCACTTGCAAGCATATCAGTATTGCAACTAAAAATAGACGTGTGTTAATTTAGCAATGAAAAGGTCTGCATTTGCTTACAGACATTACATTTTATTCTCACATGCTGATTTTGTCTGTAAAGGGCAAAAGGATAAGAATTTGACTGCACTCCATATTTATTTATGGATCGCTTTTTTATTTTTTTTAGAAAAGCTGGGGGCCTGTGGAAGACTCACGTAGGTGAGCATTCACTAAAGAAATGAGATTGTTTCATTTTTATTATGCAACGGTATGCTGCGACATTCTGGTTTTGACTGTGATTGAATTTGAGAGTCCCCGTGAGATCTGTACAGGAATTTAAAAGAAAGGATCACATAGTAAATCACCTTAACATGTGAAGAAGGCTCAGTCAAGTCATAACTGCTGATAATTATACAATATGTCTATACAGCGGAATGAAAAAGTCTTTGCCCCATCCCAGTTTACAGCATATTTCACTAAGTGAGTTAATTTGGTCAGATCATTTCTTATGTTGGGTTTTTATACAAAAGATAAAAAAACACAAAGAATATATAACCCTTTATTCTCTTGTTTGGTTAACGTGGTGCTTAACCACGCAAATGTAAAAAAAAATAAGGCAATTAAAGGAATAATTTGAGCCAGCTGTTTGAAATCTTTGGTAAATAATCAGATGTAAAAAAATAAACAAAAAACGAACGACACTAGACGTGACTCAGCAACTACGGGCCGCGTCTCAGCAATGAGGTTCGTGAAATGGTGGTGCCCATATACAAAATGAGATTTACTTTTTTGTAACATCTTGTAGGAATTAATGCATGTTATTTTAACAATCCTTGGGTTCCAATCGCCCTAAACAGATGTATACGTTAATTAAAACAATTATGGGGAACCCACATAAAACTGAGAAACCCTGATTAGCCATCAACAGTCTGAAGTTCACAGGTTCCATCAAATTACAGTCAAAGCAGAATTTCTTCCACAATAGCAAATCATCTGCTGTTCACTCTCAGTTTTAATTTTGGGAACAAAAAAAGTGACAATCTGGAGAATTCAGGGGGTGCAAAGCAACAACCACATATTGTGTTTGGTCAGAAACTCTGAGAGAAAACATGGTGTGGGTAGGTGTGCCATCATGGCTGCAAAATGCAGCTTCCCATCTGTGCTGCTGCTGCTCCAGATGTTTTTATCCTGAAGTTAAGTCACCTGTGTGGTTGTAAAATAAATCTCAGAAATACACATCTCGATCAACTTAGCACAATGCCCCTTGGCAGACTGTTTAACAAGACATTAGGCATATGATACCTAGCAGCATGGTTGATATCTTCACCCTACTCCTGTGCTATTGACCAATTCTGGGAGTTTGTGCCCTCCACCCCATATAATGACTACAGCAGCATGGCAACGTATTTCCTGCTTTTTACTTTCAGTAAAAGGGTAATTTATTAGAAGTCATAATGGCAAAAAGCAGAAAGTAAAATGTCTGTCAAATATGAATAAAAAATCCATCTCTTCACATACATGCGTCACACAATGTTCTGAATGGAACTGCAGGTCTGTTCAGATGGATGGATTATATTTTTAATTATGGGACACACTGGTGATTCTGGATTTCATAGAATTACTGGTACCTTACCAACCCAAGTTCATTTTGAGAAGGAGAACAGTTTCACACCTCTGAGGTTGCAGTTGATAGTGGCGACATGACTTATGGTACTTATGTAAAACACTGGGGTGAAACATAAGCAACATGCAGACTTTCCAAGAAGTAGACAGGGAGCCTGAAAACCATTCTGGCAGACATAGCAGTGTTAGGAGAAATCCAGAGAAGATCAGCTAGGCTGATTCCAGAACAGTAGGGGATGAGTTATGAGGAACGATTAAAAGAACTGAGCCTTTCAGTTTAAGCAAAAGAAGATTAAGAGGTGACATGATGGAAGTGCTTAAAATTATGAAGGGAATTAGTGGATCGAGACTTGTATTTTAAAATGAGTTCATGAAGAACACGGGGACACAGTTGGAAACTTGTCAATGGTACGTTAAGCACAAACATTAGGATTTTTGTTTTTACACAGAAAACTGTAGACACTTGGAATAAGCTACCAAGTAGTGTGGTAGGCAGTAGGACCTTCAAAACTCGACTTGATGATATTTTGAAAGAATTATAGTCAGTGGAAAGGAGTGACAAGCTTTGTTGGGCTGAATGAAAAAGCAGCAGAAAGGAGTAAAATGCCAAGTGTTTATATATACTGTATATAGATACACTCTCTGTATATAAAATCCTAAGCCTAAAAGTGTAACGATTTTGTGTAATGATTTTATGTGATGTTTTTATGTGATGTTTTTTGTCACGCTTTAAATTGGGCTTATTTTAAAACCTACATATATATGTTTGGTATCATTCTTTTCAGAATTTATCAAACTTTAATGTGATGTTGTTATATTTTCAAATTCTTATTCCATTTTAAATTATAAACTAAAGTATTTTATTAGTATTAGTATTTTATTTTATTTTAAGTAATTATAAGTAAAGTATTTTTTTGTGCCAACAGATTTAACCACTCTGGAAATAAAAGACAAAGTGTAGGACAGCTGCTGTACAGGCTTTTAAATGTTCAAAGCGCCATGCAAGATGCAGATCATGTGGCACAGCAGCAGTAGCAAGCCAGTAGGTGATCAAGCAAAGAGGAGGTAAAAAGTAACTTTATTTGTTTCCCATTGTATCACCGATTAAGAGGGGATTTTGGAGGAGCGACTGCGTCTCCTTGGGATGCGTTCAGCCCCCCTCTTTACAATATGAGTGGCAGAGATATGAAGTGGTTGGCGCGTAGCGTAGGCCACGGGGGTTGGCAAGCAAAGCAAGCAGGGGGTAAGCCCCCTAGTATATATACAGTATATACATCCATCCATCCATCCATTTTCCAGCCCGCTATATCCCAACTACAGGGTCACGGGGGTCTGCTGGAGCCAATCCCAGCCAACACAGGGCGCAAGGCAGGAACCAATTCCGGGCAGGGCACCAACCCACGCAGTATATACATATATATATATATGTATATATATATATATATATATATATATATATATATATATATATATATATATATATATATATATATATATATATATGTATATACAGTACTGTAAAAGCCCTGCCTGTGAACAACTTACATTGATTTAGGTGAACTGAGCAAGGAAAGAAACCTGATTGTGTCCGAGTTCATATCCTGATACTGTATGTCTCAAGTGAAGACCCTTGTGCACACACTTCTAGTTAGAAGAAGACGTCCATCCATTATTATTAAATCCACATAATGGAATTCAGGGTTGTGGCAGATGGGACTTATTCAAGCAACATAAGGCACAAGGCAGGGAGTAACCCTACATTTAACACCAAAATATGCCCCCTAAATGTTATACTAGATGAGGACAAGAATTCTCTATCAATAAAAAACAGCAATGATGAAAATAAGAAAAACACACAAGAAATGTAGATTTCACTGAGGCAGAAACTGAAGCTTGCCTTCTGTAGCAGCCTCAATTGTAAGTGATAAATTGTGTGTCATCTGCTGATAGAAATCTCACTGAAGTGAAAAGAAGTCGTTTTGATTTAAAACTGTATACAAAGAGGAGAATTACATGCCACAGACAAAACGTATCAAGCATCTGTCTATAATCACACCGATGTGTAAGCCACGACCGGCAGACGTTCGCTGTAAAACAGTGGAATGTTTTGTCCTCTCGGTCACTGGGCAACAACATTTAGTAGTTCATACTTGGCATCACAACCAGGCTGTACATTCACCTAGTGCCAGTTCTTATTGTTAAAATTATCCATTCATATTATGGGGAGTGCTCATATGAGAATACTGTATGTAATATATACACCAACAGTATCAAAGTAGATATCCATGTGTACGTCACATGAGGGAAATGTCTTAAGGACACCTTGGAATGTACCCTCATTTAGAGGTAGGGAACTCCAGATCGTTCTCCTTGAACCATCCCACAGGGAGAGCATACTGTACATAATCCACACAGAGAGCGCCAAGGCTGGGACTACAAGCTAGTTTTCAGCAGCTAAGAAGCAAGTGTATTAACCCCTACATCACTCTTTTATTTTGATATCGACTAAAAAAAATAAATGTTGCCATGTACAGTGCCTACAAAAAGTCACCCTCTTGGATGTTTTCACATTTTATTGTTATGCAACATTAAATCATAGTTTTTCATACTGATCAACAGAAAAAGTCTCTTCAATGTTAAAGTAGAAACAAATTTCTGCAAAGTCATGTCACGTCGTAATCTGCTTATTCCAGACCAGGGTTGTAGTGGCTGCTGGAGTCTACCTGACTAGCATATTCCAGGAGCAAACCCTGGACCTGGCACCAGTCTATCACAAGGCAAACACACACAGAGACACATCAAACACACACTAGGGCCAAATTAGGGTCAACATGTATGTCTTTGGATGTTGGTTGGAAACTGAAGCACCTGGTGGAAATCCTCACAAAGACACAAGGAGATCATGTAGACCCCACAGGGAGGACCTGAGAAGGGAACCCTGGTCTCCTTACTGTGAGGCAGCAGCACTACCAATGTGCTATCATGCTGCCCTCTCTGCAAAGTGATCTAAATTAATTACAAATATAAAACACAAAATGATTGATCTCATAAGTATTCATCTTGTTCTAGTCAGTATTTTTCGGATGCACCTTTGGCCACCATGACAGCCGTAACAAGATGTGCACAGGACTCTCTCTTTTAAGAGCTTTGCACATTTGGACCTTGACATTCTTGCCTATTCTTCTTTGTAAAACTGCTTAAGCTCTGTCAGGTTTCATGGAGATTGTGAGTGAACAGACTTTTACAAATTCAACCACAAATTCTACGTTGGATTGAGATGTGGACTCTGACCCGACCATTTTAAAGACATAAATTTTGTTGTTTAGAAGCCATTCCAGTGTAGTCTTTCATTTTGGGCTTTGGGTTATTGTCATATTTATACTTATGCAAACAATTACTTTCTGATTTATTTTTACAATTAATTTAGACCACTTGACAGAAATCTGTTTCTGCTTTTTCCATTGATTTAAATCCACTGCAACTCATCATTAGTAATAGTAATCATTTTTACATGTACTGTATATACTCCTTTTCTCATTTCTCAAAGTGCTTTACATAGTGAGTAGGGAGCCATTTCAACCACCACTAAAGTGCAGAATCCACCTGAATGATGTGACGGCAGACATTTTTTGCACCAGTATGCCTGGTGATGTCACATAATCAGGAATCTGCAGTAGTATGTCTGCACCAAACGCGCAGCTGATTTCTGTTTATTTAATTTTCTCACATATGAGGCCACTTGTGTTCAGTGTCTACCGGTAAATAAGCCAAAAGATACTGTACACTTCAGTAGCAAATTGACTTTTGCCATTTTAGTATACTTGGGATCTCAGACTAATGCCAGCAAATTTTGAAATAAACACAAAATTGATGAGACCAGTCAGTCAATGAAGCCACTGTGGCTGAAAAGAGTTCTCCTGTTGCAATTCCTCTTTGACTTATTTTAAGAGACATTAGAATATCCACTTCTACCACACTTGCTACATTATAATACCCATTTTCTGTCTTAAAAGCACATCAGTCTGACATTGGTTATCCTCGATTGTCTGTCATTTCCTTATTGTGAACTGCCACCTGCACCAAAGAAAGTTGTGTTAGCAGTAAAATTTTTACAAGACATAAATATGGACTTTTTCTGTATGCTCATGAGTTGTGGTCACAAGAAGCTGCAGGTAAAATGTATAAAACTATTCTATACCTTTCACTTTTAAAGGTCTTTGCTTTACTTATTTATCTTCATTTGAAGAATTATCATTTGTCTTGACTGAAATGTTTAACAGTCCATTTCCAAGACCCTACATGAAAGATGTGTCCACACATGCAAGCTTTGTAAATCTGTTATGGTGACCATTTTAAGTGTAAAACCGGGTAGTACATTAAAACATTAGAAAAATTTTGATTAGTAGGTAATTCAGCCCAACAAAACTTGCCAATCCTGCCCATGCACTGTCTCCAAAGTAACATCAGGTTGAGTTTTGGAAGTCCTTAAAGTTCTGTTCTCTGCCACACTACTTCAGCTTATTTTAAAGTAACATCTTGGATTCACTATACTAACTCCTTTCATAATTTTAAAAACTTCAATCAAGTCATCTCATATTTTTTGTTTGCTTAACACTAGAATCCTTGAAGCCTACGGAAAAACTCTTAATCCCAGGCCACCGTAAATTCCCTTGCACCTCTCAATCAGCATCTTTTGTGTTGTAAATGTGTCGATCAGCACAAGCACCAAGCCCACCCCCCCTAACACCACAGAAAGGGCAAAAAGTTCTCCCAGCTCAAGTCTTGTTAATCTGGGTGTGTGGTACCTAGAGTTGTATAGGGTAAATAATATATCGTTATTTGGAACACATGCATTTCATGTCTACAACGATCTGTGTAAATGTAAGATGACAGGAAATACAAGAAATGTTGAACACATACCTAAAACAGACTTTTTTCATGTTATAGTATGTGACGATGCGGGTTCTGGCTCCACGTTCCCATTGCTGTTTGGGAACCCTTGAACCCAACACCTTCGATAATGAAACCGAGTGAGCTAGTCAGTAAAGGCAATAATTGAGCATCTGAGCTAGGGGATGGTTAAAAGTGAAAACAGTGCTTTTATTAAAAACAGTCCATCAAAACAAAAGTGTCCACAAATAAATAGTGCAGTGCTTTCAAGTTCAAATAAATAAATAAATAATCCTTAAAATGAAAACGTGGAGGTTAAAACACTAGAAAAAAACACAATCCTTTAAAGCCAGAGGTAAAATCTTCTTTAGGAAGCAGCCTTTAAAAAAACCAACAAGTCCGGTGCTCTTCTATGTTAGCGTCTCACCTGCTTCTCCCAATTGGGCTTTACAGCAGGCGAGACGCTCTCTGCAGCTGCCCTCTTCTCTCACACACGAGACTGGAGACCTCCCAATCCCTGGCTTCGGTCTGGCTCTCATCCCAGTCCCCGAGACTTGATGTCCACCAACGGCCAGGTCGCCCACGTTGGGGACTCCACCACCAAGCCTCCCGACTACCGCTGCCTTTCCGCGGCCTTCTGTGGCTCGTCGCGTTCACCTAGTCACTCCCACTACCTGTTCGCTCAGCGGGAGCAACGTCAATTCAAATACCTGGGTGACGGCCTAACACCTAGCTTCCTCGCAGCTGCCCTCGAGCGCTCGATCGCGCGCTCACCACACACTCCGCGTGTCTGTCTCTCATGCACCGCCTGCTTCCTCACTCGCTCCCTACAACCTCTGTCTTTTCCTTTCTTTCCTTTTTCTGATCTCTCCCCAAAACCGACTTGCGCTTCTTTTTTTATAACGCGAGGGGCCATCACAGCTGTAGCATTAGCCACGGGAGCAATCACGGATGTGGGCAGTTCCTCACCTGTGCACTCGGTGAGAAACGCCCACATCGCCAACTGCCCCGCGGCTTGCTACAACAACACCCCCCTCACGAAGCCGCCTCGGGTGCGGTGATTATTTATTTAAAATGGCCTTTTCTCAATGAGCTGTGGACCCATAACACCACATAGTACTAACAACAAAATTTTGACATGAAGTGTATGTATGAAGACTTAAGTCCAAATATCACATAAACACTTTCATAAAAGGTACACATATAACAAAACAAGTGTTCCATGGGTATGCTGACAAAGTGTCAATCAAACACAGGAAGCTCTGCAGTCTATTTGAGACTTTACCCTGTAGGAGGATAAGTAAATAAATTAAAGTAAATAGGTAAATAAAATTAGATGTGGCTTTTTATATAATATATAAATGTCGTAAATTTTGTCGTTAGCTCCCTTAAAAGCTTACATATTGTAACCTATTCAGTTAGCCAATAAAAGGTGTCATTTTGCTTGACTTCCCAAAACCAAGAGAAAGAGACATGATCAAAACTTCATTCCAAAATTGTTACCAAAAAGACAATACTGATCTCCAGTCAATCCCTAACATTATTTGAAAATCAAAGCTTAGAAAAAAAATTGAGAGTCTAAATATCCTGAAAAGCACAAAAACAAACTGAACCACATCTAAGGCCCTTGAAATGCAATCTCAGAAAAACTGGGCCTTTGTGAGATGGTTGGAGAACCGTTGTTATATTTTCGCCAGGGTTCCTCCCTGGCTGGGGTTTAATTGCTTGTTTTGCGTCTTTGTTGTACAACTTTGATTCATTTGTATTGGTTTCTTTTGTTTATGATTTGTAGCATTTTTTATTATTATTCTTTATTTAATCTGCTTCCAAGCTTGTGTTATGTTCCATGTGTTTTGTAGGTAGTCACTGAAGAGATGGGTGCACCTGCCGATAACTCCCAGGAACTGCCCTCCGCCCTATAAATCCTGAGGGTCGCCCCTCATTTCAAATGCACTGGAGAGGTTTGGTGAGTTACTGAGTTTCTGCTGTGCCTTTTGTGAATTATTGGATTTTTGACCTGTTTGCTCTGTCTTTTGACCACTCTGGTTCTTGCTTTGAGACTTTGTTTGCTTTGGATTTTGCACTTTGCATCTTTGTTTTCTACAGAGCTTCATTCTTGTTGAAGAGCATTTGTGCGATAATAACCCAGCCAGGGTTTTTGAAAGGATAACCCCCTCTAGTGGGCATTTTTGGAAGTGCTGTTGGTGACCTACATACTTTGAGACTCCCAGTCAGAATAACCATCATGCTGATGATGTCAGAGATTACGCACTCCCAGAGGACCTGGGGGAAATTGCAGTAGCAACAGGGCACACTGAATCTCAAAAATGCCAGTGCCCACAATTAAACAAAAATGGCACCTCGACAAAAAGCAAAATGTGGCTGGAAATAAAAAATTAAACTTCTCAAAAACAAATTGAAATAACATGAAAACCTTCTAAACAGAATGCGCACAGTACAAAACCATAACATAACCCAAAAGCCAGCTCTCTCTCTCTCTGCTCTTCATCGCTTGGTCTTTTTCAATCCAAATCATAGTAGTGGACCTCTTTTAAGAGGTTTTACTACAAAAACCACAGCACAAGAGATTTGCATTTGGAAATCTTTCTAATAACTGACAAATCCTTTTTCTTTATACATTATAATTTGGATACAGTCTGTAACTTTATATTTTTTATTTGAATCCGTTTTTTTTTTTACAAGAATCATCAACTTTAGTCAGCAGTTGTAAAAGTATATAAGGCATGAAGAGACAATTAAAGTAGGAAGGATCATAGTAGGATCATGGAAGGACTATGGTAGACTTTTTGATGATTTCAATCTTGGCACACGTCTGTCATGTGAAAACATACATGAACATGTGCAGTTCTGGGAACACCTCGTGCTAAGCCAGTCAGATGAAAACTCAGCTTGATGGATTGTACATCGCTCCCTATTTCATCTCAGTGGGGTATATGCTGCACTGAGAGACTTGCCGCGATTTATATTTCTTGCATTTCTCCAGGGAGGGGATTGTTTAAATATGCCTGTGTTGTTAGGCTTTCAGTAGCACGAAAGGTCAGTTGAATAATCGAGGAAAAGGAAGTTATAGCTTGTGTGAAAGTAGACAGAAAAATAAGGTATCATTTTTTACAGCCTTGGATATGCTTCACATAATCTTTCTGCTGAGTCGACAAGTAGCAGAGCATAGTGCAAGGCTGTAATGTGTGCTGACAATTATAGATTATTTGGAAGATTTATGTATGTGTTTTAAAGGTGATAAATCTCATATTAACCTGATTTTCAGATTCCGAAGAGAAAATTACCCTCATGACTAGTGTATTTTTGTGCATCTGATGGCCTTATAAAGACAAAGAAAACACAGGCACAGCATTCAGAGAGTCCCATCATAAGAAAAAACAGAGACACGTATCTATCACTGTGCTATGTCTGATTATAGTCCACATCCACCTTGGACAAACTTGCAGGCATAAACAGATTTTCAAGATTTTTCATTTAATACAAATAAGATACTTAATTTGTGAGGCATTCTGAAAAGGTATGTGATGTGCCCAAGGATACAGGGCAGGTACTAAATCTGGCATACAAAAATGTGTAATATGTAAAATGGTCAGGAAATGTATTATATTTTTATGGGGACTATCTACTGACTATCTATTGGATCATGGGGAGCTGGAAACTATTCAGACCACCATAGTTATAAAGTACGACCCAGCCTCGCACAAGACACCAGCGTCTCTCATATTGGGACAATTGGTGTTGATCATAAGCTTCCAAGTGCTCAAAAATCCATCAATAATTACCAAGCCTGACATTCCTGGACACCATTAGCTCAATGTTGGATCGTGTTGCAGCAATGGATCATTGATAAGCATGTGCTAGTGGTGGATCTATATGCAGTGGTAAGTGGTATAAGTGGTTGAATCTCAATCACTTGTTACTCCATTGCTGCAGAATCCAACAAGAACCTTAGAAACTATTACCTGATTTGCATCCTTCCAGAAAAAATCAGCAGCAACATAATGCATGGTATAAAGTAAGTACTGTATACTGGCTGGCCATATACCACACATGGCAACTGCACCCAAACTATCTCCTTTGCAGGAATGATATGTGTTGTTGGCCAGCTTGGCCACACATATTGTTTTCACCTTTCTGCACCCATGATGCACTTTATAACTTTGTGTGTATGTGCATGGATGTCATGCTGCTAGCTCTTGAAGAATGGCACTGCCTATCCTTCATACTATTCTTAGGATTACCTAATGTTTATGCCCACATTCAATATAGGGCGATGGGACTTCTGCCTCATAATGCAAATTACTGAAGTCTGAATATATTCAGAACAATAATAGACATAATAATATAGCTCTCTACTAGTATGTACAATAAGTGGAAATATGTTTACAGATTGCTCAATTCAGTTTATTTTTGTATACCGCTCTTCCCTGAGTGTAGAGCGCTGTAAGAAGTTTACAAATGACTAATTGCATAGTAAGTACACTTAAAGACAGATTTGTTTAAACAGACATAAAACAAAGTGGTTCAAAATTAATTAAAATAAATGGAGCAAAGGAATATCGGCTCATTACTTAATTGTTGAAATACGATTAATCAGCAGCATCACCTTAGAAAGTAAATCTCTAGAGGGTCTACAGTCAGTTATAAAAGACAAAATTAGACACAGTCAAAGTCCTGGAGACCTTGGCCAAGTGGGTACCTGTCACTTCCTAGTTATTCTACAGGAGAGCCTATAATCTGATGACAGAATCTTTCCATCCTTAATTCCAAGGCTTCCAGTATCTCAGGTGTCTTTCCATGGGAAGGAGAACAGCTTGGCAGTAGAGCAAGTGCCACAATAGGATAGTGAAACAGAACACGGAAGGATTAGTAACAGTTTATAATTATTGCATTGCATTACTTATGTTTTTGTACACATGACTAAGAACAAAGATGCATTATGCACAGGTAATCAGCAGCTCTAGTCATGGTATACAAGACTGAAGTAGGGAAGCTTCAACCTGGATTTAAAAGCTGAGACTGAGAGGCAGCTCTTATAGTAGCAGGCAGATCATTCCAGAGCTATATGGCCCTAAAAAAAGTTCAACCTCCCACTGATATTTTATTCATTCTTTGGAATCTTTAGTAGGTCAGCAGCTTGAAATCTTAATGCCCACTGTGGTTTGTAAGTAATGATAATTTCAAATAGGTGAGTATGGCTTTGGTTATTTAAGGTTTTATATTTAAGAAGGAGGATTTTAAAAATCAACTCTAACTTAACTGGAAGCCTGTGTAAAGACTTAGGAACAGGGGTTATGTGGTCGGAATTTCCAGTATTGACCCTTTCAGCAACATTTTTAAATAATAGAAACCTATATATAAAACAATTTGGTCAGCCTGTGAATGACGCATCACAGTAGTCAATCCCACTAGAAATCAATGCATGAATGAGTTTCTCAGTATCCTTCATATTTAGAAAACATCTTCATTTTCCAGTATTTTTAAGTTAGAAAAAACAAGTTTTAGATAGTTCAGTAATATGTGTTTTAAAAGAGACACTTTCTTGTAAGTAATACATTTTATTACCTGCATTAAAATACTTATTTCAATTCACAAGTATTTTTTAGGACAAATTGATTATATGTAATGTAGCTGCTTGATATAAAATGCATATTATAAAACACATACTAAGCCTTTCAACATGATACAAAGCAATGTAAAATAACAGCATTTTTCAACAGTCTGACTATTTTAATACTAATATTGTCATTATTATAATGTTTAAAACTGCAGCAATTCCTTCTTTTAAGAGTTGATTATGTTTGGAAGTTGTTGTTTGTTTTTATAACATTTATGTATAACTTGAGTTTCTGTAAACGCTAAAATTCCCCATGGGACAGTACACTACTATCTATCTATCTATCTATCTAAATGTATGTTATTTTTACAGAGCTATTCATTATTCATTCATTTGCTGTTTACATTGGTTTGGAACCAGATGCTCAAGTTTTCTTCCCAAAATCATTAGCCATGGATGTGCATGTTACGTTTATTGGTGATGATGGCGTGAGTGAGAGCGGGTCTGTGCAAATGTATGCCCTGCAAGGGGTTGCCACCTAATCCAGTTCCCACCTTATGCCAGATGCTTCTGGGAGAAGGAACAGTACCCTGTGACAATAAGTTGGATAAACTGGTAAGCCACTGGAGGCGAGACTGAATTTTTCATCCCATTTATCAAGTGCTCACACTACACCACTCATGACAGTACACGAGACATGTGACGATACTACTACACTGCCGCCACTACGACACAGTGTTGGTTGGTTCAGATTCTTCTGTTAGAGAGCCTGATGAAGAATAAATGTATTTTAAAACATCTGACAAGTAAGGGGATTGATAATTTACTTCTCTTGCTTTTTCCCATATTTAAGAATTTTCCCATTTAACTGCTAATCCACGTCTGGTTCCTACTTTGCAAGAAATGTAGCAGGGTTAGGATTTACACACCAACAACTGTGCAACAGAAAACGCAGATTGAGGTAATATATGAGTGGGTGTTTAGTGACTTTTAAAAAAGTGTCAAAATTTCCACCAGATAATTATATATATATATATATATATATAACACAAAAAACGTTACAGTTAGGGTTAGCTTATAAATAGAAACCTGCTGCAGTTAACAAAAGGGGGAAAAGTGAGGTAATGCTTGTTAATTTGTAACACCAAAGTGCCTTTGTCTCTCAGAGGTCCAAGACGGAGGGTTAAATGATTTGAAGACTGGAAAATTAAGGCTGAGCAGCTGGTCAAGTGGCAGATTTAAGGGCCATCCCAGCTGTGGAGAAAGAAGACAACCAGTCAGTTTCTGGTTTCATCCTGTATTCCCTCATGTCTGCACTTATTCTCACTTTGTGCATCAAGCTGTGTATAAAAGTAAAAAAATAAAAAGACAAGAATGTCAGCTTAAGTGTACTGTTTATATTTTGAGAAATATCTCTCATCTCTTTTTCTCTGTTGTGTCTTACAAAAGTTTTGCTTCAGCTGTTCCACATTCAGTTTATTTCAGACGTGGGGTCAGCAGCGGTAGCAGGCTGTTGTAATATATTAAATGTTTCATTTCCTAGTACACTAATCGTCTTGTGTGCAAAGCTTCTTCTCACTCATGCTAGTTAATTACTCATTCTCAAGACGGAACAAGTTGTGGCCATAAATTATTGCACTCGACAGTTGTTGCAACAGGTAAACAAATCATAGCAGCAGTGCATTATTTTCCACCTTTCATGGAATCCTCTGTTCACTTGTCACTTTTGAAACAACAGAATCTAAATAAGAGATAATGGTGCATGGTCGCAACCAGTCACAAGTGATATAATATTTAAACTGTTTTCTATTCATTTTAACAATTCAACAATGTATAAATTGGTAATAATTAAAAAATGAACCAGAACAATTTGTTTAGTTAATATATTAAATAAAAGCCTTACATTCACTAATCAAAATTAAAAAAAGATCTCCTAGCATTGCTGCTGCCTGAGGGTGTGATGATGTTACAGCTCTACTAGATTTATAATTAATCCCATCTATCCAAGGTAAGTACAGTGACTTGGGTTCAAATGTGGTGTCTATTTTAATGTATGTGTGCAAGTTCTCTTGACGCCAGTGTGGGCTTTATTCTGGATAGTGCTGTTTCACTCCCACATCTCCAAAGATGTGCATGTTAGGTTAGTCTGCAATGTCAAACTGACCCCGTGTGAGCGTGAATCTGGTCTGGGATAGGCTCCAATCGCATGTAAATGAACTGGATTAGAAAGGTATATCATGGTAGGCTTCATCTACTGCACTGCTTCTCAACATTCAGTCCTCAGGGCTCCCTGTGGCTGCAGGTTTTCTTTCCACCAGCTTCTTAATCAGTCCATCATGGTTACCTTTAATTGAACTCATTGTTTAATTAGCTGACCCATTTTTTTCCTTTTATTTTACATTTATAAAAGCGCAGTAGTGTCAGATCCACACTTACAGGAAATTACGTCATATTTGTAATTTTTCTGTAAAAACATATTTAAAAGGAAATATAATGAATTTGTACCCATCTAACATACCGTATATACGTGTATTTAAGTTCTCCCACGGATAAATCGGGACTTGATTTTACCGTATAGTTTCTGGTACTTTATAATGTCGGTCGTATAAGTTGAATGCAGAAAACTCACACTATTGTTTCAAGAGATTACAACAACAACAACAACATTTATTTATATAGCACATTTTCATACAAAAAAATGTAGCTAAAAGTGCTTTACATAATAAAGAATAGAAAAATAAGAGACACAGTAAGAAAATAAAATAAGTCAACATTAATTAACATAGAATAAGAGTAAGGTCCAATGGCCAGGGGGGACAGAAAAAAAAAAAAACTCCAGACGGCCGGAGAAAAAAAATTAAATCTGCAGGGGTTCCAGGCCATGAGACCACCCAGTCCCCTCTGGGCATTCTACCTGACATAAATGAAACAGTCCTCTTTGGATTTATGGTTTTCACTGAAGGGTTTGATGATGATGATAATGATCACGTGGGATGAATAGTAATTTTCTCAAGTTAAATAAATTGAAAACTGAAATTGTATTGATTGGCAAAAACGGATCCAGTGAGGTTATTAGAAATAAACTTGACGCATTAGGATTAGAAGTTAAGACAGGAAGTAAAAAACTTAGGGGTAACTGTTGACTGTAATCTGAATTTTAAATCGCATATTCATCAGACCACTAGGACAGCATTTTTTCACTTAAGAAACATAGCAAAAGTTAGACCTCTTATATCATTGAAAGATGCTGAGAAATTAATTCACGCTTTTGTTTTCAGTAGACTAGATTACTGTAACGCACTCCTCTCAGGACTACCCAAAAAAGATATAAATCACTTACAACGAGTGCAGAATGCAGCTGCTAGAATCCTAATTAGAAAAAGAAAATCCGAACACATTTCTCCAGTTTTGATGTCGCTACACTGGTTACCTGTGTCTTTCAGAATTGACTTTAAAATTCTGCTTATAGTTTACAAAGCCTTAAATAATCTCACCCCATCTTAAATATCTATATGTCTGACACCTTATATTCCAAATCGTAACCTCAGATCCTCAAATGAGTGTCTCCTTAGAATTCCAAGAACAAAACTCAAAAGAAATGGTGAGGCGACCTTCTGCTGCTATGCACCTAAAATCTGGAATAGCCTGCCAATAGGAATTCGCCAGGCTGATACAGTAGAGCACTTTAAAACACTGCTGAAAACACATTACTTTAACATGGCCTTTTTATAACTTCACTTTATCTTAATCCTGATACTCTGTATGTTCAATTCATCATAATAACTATTCATAGTGGCTCTAAAATCCGTACTGACCCCTACTCTCTCTTCTTTCTTTTTCCGGTTTCTCTGTGGTGGCGGCCTGCGCCACCACCACCTACTCAAAGCACAATGATGCCCCAGCATTGATGGACTAAAAGCCATTACGATATGCTAACACCTACCTGAGAGAGTAACCACTGAGCACATTGCCTTTTTTTCTATGTATTGTGCCTACGTGACCACACGGCAATACCCAAACTATTCCAAAGCGACATTTGCACTGTTTTGTGTTTTTTGTATTTCACACCCTCACACAATTTTATCATAAGAGCATCCCTTATCTACAATGGAGCGTTCGATCAGAAGAACATATGAAGCTGGTTTTAAATGAAATGTCATTGAAGTAGCAAAAGAAATTGGTAACTGCGCTGCTGCAACAACATTTCTGGATGATTGTTAAAAACAAAGAAAGTGTGAAATAATTACCCCAAGAATACAGCAAAATCTACACAGAAATGGTAAAAAAACAATAATGTTAATGTCCTGCAGTAGGCAAATCAGAGTGCAGATCTCAGTTGATAAAGGCTCCTCACTTCATGCAGTCTGACAGGACTTGAGCTGTTTTTAAAGAAGATTGGGGAACAGTGGCTGTGTCTATTTTATACAGCTGACAGAGACAGACAGAAACCTGAGCACACGGACTCAAGACTGTCATGGCCACCAAATATTCATCTATTGTATACTGACTGGGGTTAGCATTTCCTTATTAGGCTGATGCCTTTATCCAAGGTGACTTACAACATTTATGGAACAATTGGTTATATTTCTTTTGATTTTCCAATTGGAGCACAGGCAGGTCACGCAGTATCAGTAGTGGGATTTGAACCCACAGCCTCAGAGTTAAAGTCCTATGGCTTAACCACTATACCACACTGTGATCAGTGATTTTGTATTGTACATGTGTAATTAACTTAGACCACATTGCAGAGATCTGTTTTCACTTTGGCACCAAAGAGTCTTTTTTTGTTGATCACTGTCAAAAAGCCACATTGAATCCACTGTGAGTCAATGTTGTATAATAATAAAATGTGAAAAACTTTCCAAGGAGGTTTTTATAAGCAGTGTAAATGTGTGAATACACATAATGTAAAGTTAGGTGAAATGAACATTTGTCATAGGAAACACTTCTAAAACATTAGTACTGCAATAATAATAATAATGATAAAGCAAATACCACAGATTAATAATTGTTAATAAACAATCTCCTATAAGAAATGACATACAATTCATTAAAATAGTCTAATCACGTACCACCGTTTGTAAATTCCAATCCTAAGGACAATGAATTGGATCAAAAGGATTTGATAATGGATGGACAGATATAAAGTTCCATGACTCCCACATAGTATAAGCATTATTTCTTAAGCGCAATAAAACTTGCCAACTGCACAAGTATTCAAATGGATACATAGCAGAAACTTCTGCGGAAAAAGAGCTTACAGTTAAAGAAGAGATCTACAGCTGAGAAGACTCAAAAACAATGCAAAGCCAGAGGAATCTTGGCTAACCTCAAATCTATTGATTTTGGATCTCAAATTCCTTCATTGAAGCCAACTCTGGAAATTACTAAGTGTTTGTACAGCTCATTTGAATGAGAAGCAAATGAGATCTTAGAGTACACTTCTGTCTGGTCCGACAGGTACTAAAGGAGGATCTTTACATAAAATAAACTATAGTGAATTAAAATGTAGACTGGCAAGAGCTTTTTAATATGCCCCTATAATTAAATATATTGTATTCTGAAAACAAAATGTGACCTTTAAAAGTCAGCTCCTGTATAAAGACAAACCTTTGATAAACAGAACCTTGAGATCAAAAAGCACTCACTGAAGTTCAAATTCTATAGCAGGCACCATCAGTTACTAATAACAGTGGGAAGTCATTTCTTCCATTAAGCCCAGTAGGTGTCACTGTGATAAACCTAAATATCCTGAACATTTCTCCATGTAAGAAGTGTGCTTTAAGCACCTTGTCTTGTGTGCAGATTCACTAGTTACACTGTGGGAAAAGTTGTTTTGGTTTTCAAGATAATGTTGGGTGTTTAATTTGTGACAGGCTGTCTGGCGAGTAATAGGTGGTCAAACAGAGGCCAGGGACAGGGCTGAGTATTAAAAGAAAGCAACAGAGAGAAAGAAAGAGAACTGCGCTCTTAAAGTTTTAATGATTGTGAGCAGGCTATTTCAAGAGAAAGGGTACAGCTAGGGCTAGCATGTCCACTAAGTGGACTGTGTGGCCCAGAAGCAGAACATATTGAGAAATATAGCCAGTAGATCAAATGAGGAAAAGGAAGGCTTGCAGGAGATGAAAACTTCTCCTGTCAAACAGAGAGCAGTAAATGGGTTCCGATTCAGAAACAGGAGTTGGCCTTTAGAGATAGGGACTGGGAAGAGTGGTTGGAGGCCAATTTTTCCCTGAAGAACATTAGGTGTAAGCACACAGTCCAAGAGTGAAAGAAATGGGACCTTGGAGTCCTTTTGAATCAGGCAGACAAAAGGCTGCCCAAAATTCCAACTCCTTTAATGGCTACATATGGCTCAAGGGGTGCAGTGGTCTTAAGGGCTTGATGGCCTAAGACTTTACAAACCTATCGAAATCCCTGAAGTAAGTTCTGTTTTATCTTCAATGATTCCCCAGGAAAGATAAAATAAACTTAAATAGCTATATCTGTGTCCCAGAATTGATAGTTAATTTAATTTTTTATGTTATTATTTAATCTCTCTTGCCCTACAGGTACTCTCAGCATTTTTCCTACGATATGTCTATTTGTCATAATGTGTCTCAGCCTCTTTTGCCCAGTGCTTCCATTGTTGATCGTGTTCTGGTAAAACCTTCTTCTCTGACTTTGTCTTTTCAATGCACCTTCCTCATCTCCTGTCCACTTTTTGAGTACCACCCGTGATATCACTAGTATGCTTGTATCCCATCTTTGAATTCAACTTGGTCTGCACCTCAGTATTATTTAGTGACCTAACATCGTTCAGTATGTTATCCACTTGTTGTCACTGTTTTCTGTAAAAAATAAGAAAAATTGTCACAATCAGGAATTCGTTCCACTAAACTATTGATAGATAGATAGATAGATAGATAGATAGATACTTTATTAATCCCAAGGGGAAATTCACATACTCCAGCAGCAGCATGCTGATAAAAATAAGCAACATTAAATTAAAGAGTGATAGAAATGCAGGTAAAACAGACAATAACGTTTACCCCCCCAGGTGGAATTGAAGAGTCACATATTGTGGGGGAGGAACGATCTCCTCAGTCTGTCAGTGGAGCAGGACAGTGACAGCAGTCTGTCGCTGAAGCTGCTCCTCTGTCTGGAGATGATCCTGTTCAGTGGATGTAGTGGATTCTCCATGATTGACAGGAGCCTGCTCAGTGCCCGTCACTCTACCACGGATGTTAAACTGTCCAGCTCCATACCTACAATGGAGCCTGCCTTCCTCATCAGTTTGTCCAGGCATGAGGCATCCTTCTTCTTTATGCTGCCTCCCCAGCACACCACCGCGTAGAAGAGGGCACTCGCGACAACCGTCTGATATAACATCTGCAGCATCTTATTGCAGATGTTGAAGGATGCCATTCTTCTAAGGAATAATATTTGGCTCTGTCCTCTCTTGCACAGAGCATCAGTATTGGCAGTCCAGTCCAATTTATCATCCAGCTGCACTCCCAGGTATTTAAAGGTCTGCACCCTCTGCACACAGTTGCCTCTGATAATCACGGGGTCCATGAAGGGCCTGAGCCTCCTAAAATCCACCACCAGGTCCTTGGTTTTGCTGGTGTTCAGTTGTAGATGGTTTGAGTCACACCATTTCACAAAGTCCTTGATTCGGTTCCTATGCTCCTCCTCCTGCCCACTCCTGATGCAGCCCACAATAGCAGTGTCATCAGCGAACTTTTGCATGTGGCAGGACTCCGAGTCATATTGGAAGTCTGATGTAAATAGGTTGAACAGGATCGGAGAAAGTACAGTCCCCTGCGGCGCTCTTGTGTTTTCAGACCTGCAGTTCCCGAGATGCACATACTGAGGTCTGTCTGTAAGATAGTTCATGATCCATGCCAGCAGGTGTGAATCTACTCCCATCTCTGTCAGCTTGTCCCTAAGGAGCAGAGGTTGGATGGTGTTGAAGGCGCTAGAGAAGTCCAAAAACATAATTCTTACAGCACCACTGCCTCTGTCCAAGTGGGAGAGGGATCGGTGTAGCATATAGATGATGGCATCCTCCGCTCCCACCTTCTCCTGGTATGTGAACTGCAGAGGGTCGAGGGCATGGAGGACCTGTGGCCTCAGGTGGTGAAGCAGCAGCCGCTCCGTGGTCTTCATCACATGTGACGTCAGAGCAACAGGCAGGAAGTCATTCAGCTCACTTGGACGTGATACCTTTGGGACTGGGGTGATGCAAGATGTTTTCCAAAGCCTCGGGACTCTCCCCTGTTCCAGGCTCAGGTTGAAGATGCACTGTAGAGGACTCCCAGGTTCCAACGCACAGGCCTTCAGCAGTGGTGGCGATACACCATCTGGACCCGCTGCTTTTCTGACACAAAGTCTCCTCAGCTCTCTGCTCAACTGGGCTGCTGTAATTGTGGGTGGGGATGTCTCTCCTATGCTGATATCAGCAGAAGGATGGGTGGAATGTGCAGTACTCCTAGGTGAGAGTAGTTTAGGGTGGTCAAACCTGTTAAAGAATTTGTTCATTTGGTTTACTATCTGCATGTCTCTCTCGATGGTGGCACCCCGCTTCGAGCTGCAGCCAGTGATGATCTTCATCCCATCCCACACTTCCTTCATACTGTTATTCTGCAACTTCTGCTCCAGCATTTTTCTGTACTGCTCCTTCGCCGCCCTGAGCTGGACTCGGAGTTCCTTCTGCACGCACTTGAGCTCATGCTGATCACCGCCTTTAAAAGCCCTTTTCTTCTTTCTTGTGTCATCATCTCTAACTGTATACCAAAGCCAGACTGACCAATCAGATTGCTCAGAGAGACCAGACACACACACACACAGATAGTAACATGCTATTATGTGCAGTATTAATTAATTTGTTTATTGTTCTCTTTAGTTTTTTTATCACTGTGTATTTATTATGTTTTATTTTTCTGTGATTTCGGGCTTTGCCTTTACAGTTGCCCTTTTGTTGTTAACTAAACAGGGAGGAGCTATTGTTATAGTTTGCCAAAAGGAGCAAAGTGAGATTAATTGAGATGACTAGGAGAAAATATTTCAAGAAAACCAGCAAAAAAGATTGTTGCTGAGAGTTAATCCTATCTTTCACAAAAACCTATACACAAACAAACAATCAAAGTTGAATCCGAAAAAATTGAGTGTATAATGTTAATGAAGAGTGCAACAACAACAACCACTCAGAGATTTTTTTTATCCTTCCTCAAACCGGGATGAGGAAAGGACATTGTACACGATGTTTAACCTATCAATGTTGTATCGATATGGATGGACAAGACTGGAATTATTAAAGAATTTATATTGGAATCAGGAAGCTGCTGTTAGATTAAACAGACTTATTAGTGAATGTACAGAAGTGACAAGAGGAACAAGACAAGGTTAGGTCTTGTCTCCAGATTTTTTTCATTATACACAGAAATGATCATGCGGTATATCAGAGAGCCTGAAGGGACAAACATTGGTGGTGTGAATATAAAGAATTTGTGGTACGCAGATGATACAGTGCTGTTAGCCGATGAAGAATAAAAACTGCAAAAACTCATGGATGTGGTAGTGGAAGAAACTGATAAGAAAGGTCTGGGAATCAAAAGAAAGAAATCTTATGTGCTGGTATTTTCAAAAAAAGCAGCTAGTCCTACTTGTAAACTTTTGGTGAAAGTAGAAGCCCTGGAGCAGATGGATCAGTTTATATATCTGGAAAGCATGTTGACGGCTGATGTGAGAACAGACCAGGAGATAAAGCACCAAGATGGAACAGGCTTTGTTATCAAAAAGCGTGTCGCAAACTATTCGACAGCTAATATTGAAATGTTATGTTTGGTCAGCTCTTCTGTAAGGCTGTGAGAGTTGAACTATTAGCAAAGCTATTGAGGCACAATTAGAAGTAGTGGAAATGTGGTTTTTCAAAAGGATGATGAAAATATCATGGACTAAAAACATTACAAATGTAGAGGTTTTGTACAGAGCTGGAATGACTCAGGAACTGCTACAGATGAAAAGACAAATTCAGTTTGTTGGCCATGTGCTGGAGGAATTAATATTGACTGTAAGCGAACAAGGGGTTAACAACGATTAATGTTTCTTGGATGGCTACAAGTAACTGGAATGAAGACACTCAACATATTGAGGAATCTGAAATACAGAAATGAGAAAGAAGTCAGGATTCTGGCACAGCACTTTGAATGAATGAATGTCAATGACGTCAAATACTGCAACCTCCGTAGGCCCATTGTGGAAGCCAGGAGTGCGTCCTAACAACGGAACTTACAAAACAGTGGAACATACGGAAATTAAGATGGCACTGGAAAAAGATGTAAAACTTCCATAAAAAACTTAAAACCATGCTACAACAAGAAATTAATCTCAAAATTGAACACGTAGACCCAAAAACCTACTAAAGCATCAAAAAGATTAATTAATTGAGAAGAAAATGCTGTATTTACCTGTGGTCTTAAATGGCATACAAGCCTTTGCGTGTGCTAATGCCGATATCCTTGCCCTAACCCACTCATGTTGCCCATTGGAAATTGTAGTCCTCTGCGTTGGCAATGTTTTTTGAGTTGCCCTCCTCCTATTATTACCACTCTACTCTATATTTTAATTTGGACCAATGGCAACAAACATGAAAACTCTAATGAAAATTGTTTCAGTTGTTTTTCAAAGATTACGGAACAAACAAACACAAATCCAAACGGAATTGGCTTGCGGTTTTTTAATATTGATACTTACCCTTATCATTTACGCTTTCTACTCTCGTGGCATTAACCACAGACCTCAAACCCACACATGCAGGCCACCTGAAACATTGCCCATGTTATTTGTACCGTTCCTTGCTCGTACCGACAGAACTTCTTCTTACCCTTATGGGTGGGATCATCACAAATACCCCCACAAAATCCAAAAATGTTCCTATTCAAAAGCAAACCACCAAGGATGTTTAAAAAAGGGCTGGAAATGTGTACTGCACATAAAGACAACATAACCAAATATGTAATGATGATACATCCAGTTAAGCCAGTGGCTGAAGAACAAAATCATTTGCAACCATGATTTTCAGATTTGAGAAGAAAAGGACAGATTTGCCTGTCTATCCATATTCATATACACCTAATTCATTTGTAGGGGTGTTGGAGGCAAGAAGTAGATGTGGACGAAAGCCCACTCCCAAACACACAAGGGGTCATTTTAGAGCTGCCAGTTACAATAACCTTGCAAGTCAGAGATGTACAGTAGAATGGATCCAAAAAAACCCACCCAACCAATGGGAGAACACACCATGCAGAAGTGACCATGCAGGGATGAGGCAGAAACAGTGATGAGCACTATACCCAGTTAAGTACGTATTTAGTATACATGGACATTTACAAAAAATTAGCAATACAAATATCAACAAATCCTTCTTCCATGGAGATGGGTACCAATTTCTTAGCAATTTGTGCAACACCTTTAGTTCATTTTGCAGCGTTTGCCAGTCTAGATCAGGTAGTTGTCTCAAACCTTCTATGACTTTATATATCCATAACAACTGCCACAGGATACTATGATGTGGTATTGTGACCTAATACTGTGACATATCCACCTTCTTTGCAAACACTATTAAATATTTTCTTTCTAAATCCCCACAATGAAGGGCTAAAGGTGAAGCTACAAGCTATCAAGATGGAAGCTCAGTGAAGGATCTCCGCAGACACTGCATTCACAAGCACAGTATTTTGTGACCATTCCGCCTAACAGCCTATCTCCAGATGGTGGGAGGGAAAAAAAAAATGGCCAATTAAACATAGTAAGTATAATAATAATTAAAATAACATGTACTTTACTGCAATGTAAATAATAATGAGGATATTCTTATAGTTTCTGCAGTCGGCAGACAGTTTTAGTGCTCACTCCGGCAGATGAGATATAGCACAACTGTTTTGTAAAAGCAATGAACAGACACACTATGCTTGGGGGAAAATCTGTGTAATTTTTGCTGATATTTAGGAGAAAATGTGCTTAATGAATTACATTCTTCAGTTTTAGGAGATGGACCTGTTCATTCTTCATTGCGGTGCCATCCAATAATTGAAAGAGATTAGCTCACGGGGTGTGAGAAAAGACAGATGGAATGGGATTTACTTTCGTTTGCACTGCAGATGCACCTCTTCCTCAGTGTGTCATTTGTGATGAAGTACATACTAATGACTGCTTGAAGCCTTGCAAACGTAGCTGCCATTTGGAGACGAGACATCCCAGATGGAGAAGCTGCATGAGTTTTTTTTTTCTTTCCGCAGAAAGGTGATACACCAAATCAGCAAAAAAAAAAAAAAGAAAAAAATCTCCAATTCAACAACATAAAGCACAAAAGCTGCCTGAAGTCCTTATGTTTTTAATACTCACGCCAGGCTAGATTTACATAACGCTGCCAGTCAAGGCAAAGTCTGATTACTAGTGTATGCAGAATAAAACAATATTAGTAGATTTAGGAGTGAGCCTTTTCTAACATTGCATGATGGCAATTTTCCATTACTAATAAAGTAATGAAGCAAATCAGCCTGAGTGTTAAAGGGGGTGGCCTGATTCGCTTTTCACATGTGTTGCACATAATTTGATTGTGAACAATACTTTGTTGTTGTTTGTCAAAGTTTATATTGGCCTACTAGAGTTGTATACTGCATGAAAGTGGGAAAAGAAAATGATAAAGAACACACAAGAAGGTGTGCGCCTGTTTATTATCACAAAACAAGTGAAATGTTCAACATAACATCATTGGTACAAAAAATTTTTTTTCTCTTCTGAAAGCCATCTGTTTTTGGAGACAGACTGAGAAAAGAGAAAATCAAAGGAATGATCGATACGCAGCACTGACAATATGTAGTCGTTTATGAACAATGAGGGAACGCACATTTTAGAAGAGAACAGAAATCTTTTAATAGATCTAACAATAAAGCAATAAGAACAGAGGTCTAATTTGGAAAATTCTAGTAAAAAATTTAAAAAGTATTATTTGGCTCAAACCCTTCCTTTGATCCTTTTTCCCTTGAAAGTGACACAGAGGGGAAAAAAAACAAAAACAGATGGAGCAGGATGGCAAGCAGCAAGGAAAATAAGCCAAAAGCACCTGACAGCTATGGCCTTTTATGATTCACCACCAAAAATCCAAAAGGTCAGGGAAACCATTTTGGAAAAAAACCCTGGCCCCCAAACAGAAATTAATTGTTGAAATGTATTCAATTAGCAAGAAAAATGGGCAAGATTCAATTAATTCCAAAATAAGAAGCCACATAAACCACTAAATACCAAAAAGGTATAATGAAAAGAATAAATGAAAATACAAAACTGCTTCAGTTGTATTTTTTTTTCAAAAATGACAAATATTCAAATAAAAGGTAAAAAAATCAGTGAAAATATATCAAAATCCAAAAGGATGGAAAAGATTAAAAAAAATGTAAAAAGTAAATACATTTCTAAAATGGCCACAATTTCTAAAACAGAAGAAAAATGTAAAATGAAACTGCAAAAGACAAAATAAAAATACAAAAAAGAATCCAAAACAATTCAAAGTCCAAAATCAAGAACTAGACAAGAGGAATTATAATTTAATTTAGTTGTTCGAAAGATGACAAAAGAGAGAGTGAGGTCTCTAAAAGACTCAAAAACCCTGGCCAGCAGAGCCTCACCTCAGGCAGCCAGGCCCCAAACACTACCTGCTGGATTCAGCCAGAGCAGACCCAAGAAGGGGCAAGCAAAACAAATATCACAAAAACATGAGAGAAGCCCAACAAGATGAGCGAAAATTTTCAGCCATCAACTTGCATTAACAGGCCAAAGAAAAGATCTTTAAAAATTAAGGATTTGTTTGAAAAAATTACCAAAAAAAAACAAAGAAACACTCTAAAGAGCAAACAGGGGCAAACAGAAGTTGCTTAAAAAGGTAACACAGCACCAGTCTGTTTGGGGGGAATTACTGTCACCAAAAGCCTTAAGCTGTCCCCTGTGTGAACACACGTCACCAGATTTAAAATGAAGCATACATTTTTAATATGACGCAAATGTTCTTCTTGATAATGTACTTCTACTTCATGAAGTAAATCATTATGTTTCTTATGAACACCCCAAAGTAGGGTGACTTATGCTAATTAACACTTTTGAAAATACATTTTATTAATCCTTTCATTTACATTTTAAGTTCTGCCTGGCACTTTGTAATGATGCCACTTTATTTTGGCTTTGTTGTAGTTGTTGCATAGGAGGTGCTTGCTGTTACTGAGCGCAATGTGTGATGTTAAGGTTGCCATCTCAGAAGAGTGACAGTCAAATTTGTAGATTGTCTGAATTTGGCAAAAAAGTAGGCTGTGCATCTGCAAGAATTATTTTAGACTTTACTGCAAGTAATCTAAGAAAATCAGGAAAATATTTGGACTGTTTCAAGCGTTTCAGAATTTACATTTGCCCCTTTCTGATTTAGGCAATAAATTGTGCTGCCTTGGATTCTGACTCTTCCTTTATAAACCAGTCATATATCCTGTACTGTCTGACAGCCGTTGCTGCGCGACTCCAATAAACAAAAGTAGAAGTCTTCTTCCTGTTAGTCCCTTGATTTCTCCCCACGAAGTAAAGACTATTGTATATTAAGCAATTTATTCACACACATCTGTGAATTCTTTGTGGGCAGATTAATATGAAACATACAAGTTTTAGTAAATGTTTCAATTTCTACAAGTCTCCTTTAAAGAGAATTATAGCTTTCAGAAAATTAAAAGGTATTCATGTTTTCTGTCTTACTGGTTTATTATTTTTGCAATAACCTATTGGTCCACATTTGTCTGTTAGTGTCCTATTATCTGAACTTCAGAAGCTTTCAAAGTGTTAATACAATTAATAAGATTTTGGAAATACGTGTTTGAAATTTGGTTTTGTGCTAATCAAATGTAAAATGTCTGCTGCCACCCCTGCTGCAAATAGCACTAGTTGGCGTTTTTTGTTTTTTTTTATGCATTTTAAGGTTACTTGAGCCATTTCTGATTTGTTTTTGCAAATTTTTAGATGATGGCTAAAAAAATGGCACTATTTTGTGTAGCTTTAAACGAAGGTTGGTACGCAGTTACTGTGAAGTGATGTCTATAGCTAAGCACTGCAGGACATTATGAGCTGTTATATATAAAAGACAGGGACTTTGACATTCAAGTCATCCGAGTTTGCGGATACAATTAAACATTATTAATTATTTTTGGGCTTTAACTTGATTCTGTTCATTGACTTCGACTGCAGGTTTAGTTTCAGGTTTTTAACATCCTGGTACAGTGGAACCTCGGTTCACGAATCGGTTTACGACCAAAAAGTTTGCCAAACTTTTGCCTCGGTTCACGACCACACACTCGGTATACGAACAAGCCAGTTTCCTTTGCGGTTTGCACATATTCAGTCTCTCCCTGTGCACTTCCTGTGCAGCGAGCGAGCAAGAGAGAGAGCGCGACACACACGCACAGGCGTGCGAGAGAGACACACACACACAGTCGAGAGAGAGAGAGGCACACACACACACACACACACACACACACACAGGCACATGCTAGATAGAGACACTCACAGGCGCTCCAGGGTTGCGAAAGAGAGACACACGCACACACGAAAGAGAGAGCTAGCGATCGAGAGAGGGACGGCTGGACGCATGAGGTAGAAAAGGCCTGTTTTTGTTTTCAGTTCTGTTTACAGCGATCGGTTCATAGCGTGCATTGTGGCAATGTTACTTTTCTTGGTGGTTTATTAAATTACGGATTTTTCAAATGTTCATTTTTTTCCCTGTGCTTAAAAAAGTGTTTTTAGCGAGCGGTTCCTATTGCAGTGTTAGTTTTCTATGTTGTTCAAGGTTTTTTTCAGTGTTATTCAATGTTTTTACATTTAGTTTACTATTACGCTGTGCATTCTATGGTATAATTAACGATATTTGTGCTTAAAAACTAAAAAAAATATATATTTACATACAGTTTGTACGGTCTGAAACGGATTAATAGTATTTACATACAATCCTATGGTGGAAATTGCTTCTGTTCAGGACCAAATCTGTTTACGACCAGAGTTTTGGAACAAATTATGGTCGTGACCCGAGGTTTCACTGTATTGTGTGTCTTTTCATTTGCGGCACGACAATGCCAGTCTTGAAAAAGCAAGATCTGGATCAAGATCATTTTATTAATTACAAACAGGTGAACTTCCATTTTTTTGCTAAAGCAGGAGAGCATATTATTATCATCTCACAATTAATTTCTTATATGGAAAAGCACCAATTGTGTCGTCTTTATTACTCCAGTTTTAGGCTTAAGCATAGCAGTGCATCTGCCCTAGTGAAGACCGTGAACGATCTACCTGCTGATAATGGTAATTATTTCATTCTTATGCTGCTGGACCTTTCAGTAGCTTTTGATACAGTGTAGCCGTCTGTGGGTCCCTCAAGTCCTATGGACGCCATAGTTTCAGTCCTATTTATCTGGCAGGCAGCAATTTATGTACATTGGCAGCCACAAATCCTCCGCTGTCCCTGTTACAAAAGGTGTTTTACAGGACTTAGCCCACTTTTATTTTTATGTATTTTCTTCAGTTTGGTGAGTTATGAAACAATATGACATTCCATTTTTATGCTGTTGACATGCAGATTTCTGTCCACACTAAGTTAGCCTGTGACTTTCAGCCAGACTCTCTGGCTGATTTTCACATGAATTTTCAGTTGGGTCACAACTCAGATATTTAAAATCTAGAGACAAAGCAGAGGTATTGCTTATAAGCACTAAGGCTCTTTTTAAATCTGTTGCCAACTTTGCATTGATATTTGTGGTTGTATCATCTCTGTTTCTTCAAAAGTTATTTCTGTTCTAATTTGCCCTTTGAGACTGATATGAAGAATACAGTAAACCACGTCTGCCTTTTTTCAGTTGCAGGATATTTTGGGGGTTAAACTTTCTCTTACTGATCATGCTACTGAAACACATGCTTTTCACTTATCGTCTTAATTATTGTAATGCTCACCATTCTTAATAAAGTAAAGTACTAAACCTAATGCATCATTTTGAAAAGTCCACAGCTAAAATATGAACTCTGAGAAAACAGGAACACATAACTGTCTCACTCATATCCTTGCACTGTTTCAATGATTTTGAGTTTTAATATCCATCCATCCATCCATTCTCTTCCGCTTATCCGAGGTCGGGTCGCTGGGCAGCAGCAAGCAGAGGCCCAGACTTCCCTCTCCCGGCCACTTCTTCCAGCTCTTCGGGAGAATCCCAAAGGCGTTCCCAGGCCAGCCGGAGACATAGTCCCTCCAGCGTGTCCTGGGTCTTCCCGGGGCCTCCTCCCGGTTGGGCGTGCCGGAACACCTCGCCAGGGAGGCGTCCAGGAGGCATCCTGATCAGATGCCCGAGCCACCTCATCTGACTCCTCTCGATGCGGAGGAGCAGCGGCTCTACTCTGAGCCCCTCCCGGATGACTGAGCTTCTCACCTTATCTTTAAGGGAAAGCCCAGACACCCTGCGGAGGAAACTCATTTCAGCCGCTTGTATTCGCGATCTCGTTCTTTCGGTCACTACCCATAGCTCATGACCATAGGTGAGGGTAGGAAGGTAGATCGACTGGTAAATTGAGAGCTTTGCCTTACGGCTCAGCTCCTTTTTCACCACGACAGACCGATGCAGAGCCCGCATCACTGCGGATGCCGCACCGATCCGCCTGTCGATCTCACGCTCCATTCTTCCCTCACTCGTGAACAAGACCCCGAGATACTTGAACTCCTCCACTTGGGGCAGGATCTCTCCCCAACCCTGAGAGGGCACTCCACCCTTTTCCGGCTGAGGACCATGCTCGGATTTGGAGGTGCTGATTCTCATCCCAGCCGCTTCACACTCAGCTGCGAACCGATCCAGAGAGCTGAAGATCACGGCCTGATGAAGCAAACAGGACAACATCATCTGCAAAAGCAGTGACCCAATCCTGAGTCCACCAAACCGGACCCCTTCAACACCCTGGCTGCGCCTAGAAATTCTGTCCATAAAAGTTATGAACAGAATGGTGACAAAGGGCAGCCCTGGCGGAGTCCAACTCTCACTGGAAGCGGGCTCGACTTACTGCGGCAATGCGGACCAAGCTCTGACACGGTTGTACAGAGACCGAACAGCTCTTATCAGGGGGTCCGGTACCCCATACTCCCGGAGCACCCCCCACAGGATTCCCCGAGGGACACGGTCGAATGCCTTTTCCAAGTCCACAAAACACATGTAGACCGGTCGGGCAAACTCCCATGCACCCTCCAGGACTCTGCTAAGGGTGAAGAGCTGGTCCACTGTTCAGCGACCAGGGCGAAAACCACACTGTTCCTCCTGAATCCGAGGTTCACTATCCGACGGACCCTCCTCTCCAGAACCCCGAATAGACTTTTCCAGGGAGGCTGAGGAGTGTGATCCCTCTATAGTTGGAACACACCCTCCGGTCCCCTTTTAAAGAGGGGACCACCACCCGGTCTGCCAATCCAGAGGCACTGTCCCGATGTCCATGCGATGTTGCAGAGGCGTGTCAACCAAGACAGTCCTACAACATCCAGAGCCTTAAGGAACTCGGTATCTCATCCACCCCGGGCCCTGCCACCAAGGAGTTTTTGACCACCTCGGTGACTTCAGTCCCAGAGATGGGAGAGCCCACCTCAGAGTCCCCAGGCTCTGCTTCCTCGTGGAAGGCATGTTAGTGGGATTGAGGAGGTCTTGAAGTACTCCTCCCACCGACCCTAGCGTCCGAGTGAGGTCAGCAGCGCACCATCCCCACTATATACGGTGTTGACACTGCACTGCTTCCCCTCCTGAGGCGCGGACGGTGGACCAGAATCTCCTCGAAGCCGTCCAAAGTCGTTCTCCATGGCCTCTCAAACTCCTCCCATGCCCGAGTTTTGCCTCAGCAACAACCGGCCAGCGTTCGCTTGGCCTGCGGTACCTATCAGCTGCCTCCAGAGACCCACAGGACAAAAAGTCCTATAGGACTCCTTCTTCAGCTTGACGGCATCCCTCACGCGGTGTCCACCAACGGGTTGGGGATTGCCGCCACGACAGGCACCGACCACCTTGCGGCCACAGCTCCGTCAGCCGCCTCAACAATAGAGGCACGGAACATGGCCCATTCGGACTCAATGTCCCCACCTCCCTCGGGGCGTGGTTGAAGTTCTGCGGAGGTGGGAGTTGAAGCTACTTCTGACAGGGGACTCTGCCAGCCGTTCCCAGCAGACCCTCACAACACGTTTGGGCCTACCAGGTCTGACCGGCATCTTCCCCCACCATCGAAGCCAACTCACCACCAGGTGGTGATCAGTTGACAGCTCCGCCCCTCTCTTCACCCGAGTGTCCAAGACATATGGCGCAAGTCCGGCGACCACGACCACAAAGTCGATCATCGACCTGAGGCCTAGGGTGTCCTGGTGCCAAGTGCACATATGAACACCCTTATGCTTGAACATGGTGTTCGTTATGGACAATCCGTGGTGAGCACAGAAGTCCAATAACAAAACACCGCTCGGGTTCAGATCGGGGCCATTCCTCCCAATCACGCCCTTCCAGGTCTCACTGTCATTGCCCACGTGAGCATTGAAGTCTCCCAGCAAAGCGAGGGAATCCCAGAAGGTATGCCCTCTAGCAACCCCTCCAGAGACTCCAAAAAGGGTGGATACTCCAAACTGCTGTTGGCGCATACGCACAAACAACAGTCAGGACCCTTCCCCCCACCCGAAGGCGGAGGGAGGCCACCCTCTCGTCCACCGGGGTAAACCCCAATGCACAGGCTCCAGTGGGGGCAATAAGTATGCCCACACCTGCTCGGCGCCTCTCACGGGGGGCAACTCCAGAGTGGTAGAGAGTCCAGCCCCTCTCAAGGAGATTGGTTCCAGAGTCCAAGCTGTGCGTCGAGGTGAGTCCGACTATATCTAGCCGGAACCTCTCGACCTCGCGCACTAGCTCAGGCTCCTTCCCCTTCAGAGAGGTGACATTCCACGTCCCAAGAGCCAGTTTCTGTAGCCGAGGATCAGACCGCCAAGGTCCCGCCTCGCCACCACCCAACTCACATTGCACCCAACCTCCTTGGCCCCTCCCATAGGTGGTGAGCCCATGGGGAGGAGGACCCACGTTACCTCTTCGGGCTGTGCCCGGCCGAGCCCCATGGGTGCAGGCCCGGCCACCAGGCGCCATCGAGCCCCACCTCCAGGCCTGGCTCCAGAGGGGGCCCGGTGACCAGCGTCGGGCAAGGGAAAGCGTTGTCCAAGTTTTATTTTCATTGGAGGTTTATTGAACCGCTCTTTGTCTCATCCCTCACCCAGGACCAGTTTGCCTTGGGTGGCCCTACCAGGGGCATAAAGCCCCGGACAACATAGCTCCTAGGATCATTGGGACACGCAAACCCCTCCACCACGATAAGGTGACGGTTCAAGGAGGAGTGAGTTTTAATATGCACATAATATATATTTGTATATATTTTGTATTTTTCAGTTTATTTATTAGGTGGCACACTTTTAAAGTCATAATATTTAGTTTCAGCAACTCCATTTTGTATTTAGTTTTTCCTTCTGGTCAGCACAGTTTTGTTGTGATCCTCTGATGGCTGTGGCTATGTTTTGGCCTTCACTGGTGTGTCGTTTCTACCACTTGACAAACAGAAGTTGCAACATGGAAAATTATTAGGTTAATGTTCCGCCATTGTACATAAATTAACATTATCCATGTTACTAGATATGAAAAAACAACTTACACTCTATTTCAAAGCTATAGAGAGTTTTCCCATTTAATGCATTATATTTTACTTGAAAATCAATACTTTGCCTTTCTGGCTTTTGACCCATGCACTGCATTTTGTCCACATTCTTGCTCATCTCTCATTCCAAAAACATTTCATAAAATATTTGTCCTACCATTTTCACCTGGCAGTATACTAGCTACCTCGTAAAACATCGTTTCCACTAATTATACGGTACTGTATTTGTGGGAGTGTGTGTGTCTCTGTGTCCAGTACCACTTAATAATCTGATTGGTCAGTTTAGCTTTGGTGGCTCAGAGGTAGGGAAGATACCGCAATAAGTTAGGGGTGCAAAATTCAATTCCTGATTGTAACATATTTTTTATTTTTACAAAAAAGAAGTTAAAGTGGATGACAAAATGAGTAACTTACTGAGTCACGCTGGGTCACTAAATACTAACAAGGCACAATCCGAGTCACCTTTAGAGATGGGAAGTATTCACAAAAATACAAATAATGTTTTCACAGCAGTTAATAGGGCCCATCTACCATTGGTGGTAGTCAAAAAAGTAGAGAGGAAGCAAGCAAAATGCCTCAAAAACACCGATTCTGAGAAACAATTCAGAAAGAAGGATTTGGGCAAGAGAGGTTGAGACACACAATGATATCGAGGAAAGGGATAGGAGGAGCACTGAGGGTACATGTAGAGCAAGAGATATCAAATATTTTTTAACTTATTCTATATCTAGTATCATATAAGCTGATTTTGCTTGCATATATTTATATGACAGTGATCCATTTTATCTTTGTTCTATTCTATCCATTCTATTTTTGTCTAAAATTCTGCAATCTTCTAATGAAGAATCTCTCATCGTCCTCAACGTTATGCACAGGTCGTCACTGGGTGACCGAACATTTGGTTTTGCGGCTTCCAGGTTATGGAAATCCTTACCTCTATACATTTGACAGTTTTCCACAATTAACTCTTTCAAAACTAATTTAAACACATTTCCATTTAAACAGGCTTTTACAGTATGTGCTGATTATATCTTAACGTAAGATATAGATAAAATTAACTATTTGAATTATTCTTGTATATCTATGCCGTAAATGGCATGTACAGCAACCTTGAGTATCAAGAAAGACAATTTAAATATGAGTAAAAGGTATTATTTGTACACATGTGAAGTAGTATTAATTGAATTACTGTTTTCTGTGTTTCAGCTATTGTAATGTAGATCATACAGTAAAAATACTAGATATGAGATTACAGATGAATACAGATATGAGATCACAGTATATTTTTGCTTATTCAGGATCATCAGTGAATTAAATTTATTTAGATCTCTTTTACAAATATAAAAGCTCCTTTCATTTTTCATTAGATTACTGTAGTGTTTTCCACCTGTTAAGCAGAATAGCCATTAAAAAATTGAAATATTCTGCAATTAATAATCATCGTTACAAACTGGTATTTTTTTCAAAAGTTCAGAAATTAGATTTTAGAACAGCTGTGCATTCTGCTTTGCAACACAAACTGAAAGTTCAAGCAGAAGCCGTCCTTATGCCTCAAGGCAGGAGTCGACATTAGAGAGGACACCACTGATTTGCAGAGGCTGTTTATAAAGTTAACCTAATGGGTACACCTTGAAGGTAATGAGTAAAAGTGGAGCCCACCTGGACAAGGACAATAATGTGCCAAACACCCAGAAGGTGAGCAGGCTGGCAATTGAACCGAGGCCCCTGCAGCTGTGAGACAGCAGTGCTAAGTAATGAATCGGAGTGCTGCCCACCAGTGACGTTCATCCTTCTTCGGAAAACCACTTACTTCTATTATTCTACTGGCAAAATTGGGTCACACCAATAACATAATGTTAAAAAAAAAATAAAAAAAAAATTAGCTGGTGCTAAAAGGGAGCTGAATGGCTTCTCCCCAAGATTAAGGGGGACAAAAATCTTTCAGAATGTAAAGTTATGTGCAGCATCGAAGAGGCTCTGGCGTATCTCAGATTTGGGATGTTCTTTAATTTATTTTCAAGTATCAGGCAGTAAAACAAAAGTAATTTTACCTATATTTTGTTCCTGTGGATTAGATGCTGAAGCGTTGCAGTTTTTATCATTTTGATTGTTACTGTTTCAGGACTTAGATGGTAAATTACACCCAGCAGATTGTGAAGTGCAGCAGATCAGGATGTTCTTTTCCTGCCTGTGCAACATAAATTAGCTTTTTGTGACAATTTACATTTCAGTGGATGTCTTGTCAAACATACATCATTAGGGCTCTAATAGCAAGCTGTGACTAAAATGCAAGGGTTTAAAAATTATGCCTTTTAAGTCTGCACTTGGTTTCCTTAGAACTAGATATTTAAACATTTTTCATAAATCATGCCCATTAATTCTTCCCGGTGCCAATAGCTAGAGTGGATTTAATTAGTGGCTTCAGATATTACTTAATATTCATTTCTGTGAGAGAATCAGGTTATCGAGGTGAATGCATTAGAGTACTGCATTCATCTTTACAACACCTAGAATGATTAACCAGCTTTTAAATGATGTGAATATGATAATAAAACTAAAGTTTAAATAAATTATTAATCTGACAGTAACTATGTAATCATTGTTAGAATAAGAGTGACCACTTCAAAGGCAACTGGAGGATGCAATGGCAATAAAAAATATATATTCGTGGATAGCGATGCTAATGGATCATGGGAGCTTGGCACAAGAGTGGAAAAAGGTCCAAACTTCATTATGTGCACTCAGGAGCCAAAGATGGCACTTATTCACTGTAAAATTAGCAACCATGACAAGGATAAAAAAGTAGTATTCATATTGTCCATTTGCTTAACCCGTTTTTACCCTCAGTGTGGAGAGCGAGTAGTTATTCTGGTAGCATCAGATATAGATCAAGGACAATCCTTGAATGAGGTGCTAACAAAAGCATTGCCAATCCATGTGTATACTGAAATGACTTAATGCAGTTTTAGAGTTGGGGAGCAACTGCTTGCTCCAACACCATTGATTAAAAGGAGGAGCAATCCATGGTGGGAAATTCAATTACTAAGCCTATTCTTCCAACAATCTACATACTGAACAGACTCGATTCAATTTTAGGGTACAGACTTTTTCAGAAGAACTGACCACAGAATAGTTATAGGGGTGCTACACAGGACATGCTCCATTCAACCATTTACAGAACCCATCTTTTCATCTGTTTATTAAACTAATATATTCATAGACACATCCATCCAGTGAACAGATCTGTCTTATCTAATTGCAAGGTTTAATCCATCTATGGTATATTTCCTAGTGAATTTGTAATTAATCTCTTTACTTAACTTAGGATCCAGAGATTCTACTCCAGCAGTATTGACTGGTAATTACAAATTACCCATTGTAAGGACAGCAGTTGTCCCCCTGTCTAAGAAAAGAAGTTGTTGGAATGACTACAGAACTGAAGTTCTTTGAGGATCTGGTGGTGGGACACAATAAATAAATTGTGTCAGATTGTCATGGTCACCTCCAGTTTTAATGTGGTCACAACGAGTGCACAGAATATGCCATGTCCCTTGAAAGTCATACCATCCTGCCACATCTGGGAAATAGAAATTGATATCTCAGAGTTTTGTGTATAGATTACAGCTTGGCATTTAACACTGTTGTACACAAAGTTGATTCCCAAACTCCTCAGCCTAGGACTTGGCACTACCCTCTGTAATTAAATTTCGGATTTCATAACCACGCTCCACATGGTCCTCAGTGTGAGCAATCCATAGAGTAATGTGCGGAGACTCCTTTCTGTACTTCTTGCTCAGCTGTGATTGTGTGGCCAGACACAGTTCCAGCTCCATAACTAAACTTATTGAAGACACCATCATCATAGACCTTATCACCAACAATGACGAGATAGCTTACAGGAAAGCTGTTCCTAGAGGAGACAGTAAGAGTCTAATATGTAATGAAGATAAATGTAAGATATATCAGCCTATACAATTTTGAAATGTTTATGAGCTAAAACTGTGTTTGAAACAGTGTGTTGTAAGCTAGGTGAAAAATGACAGGAAAATAATGGAAATGGACCAGGAAAAGCACAAAGCCAAAGGGATGACTGAAAGAATAGTCAAGGGGCAATTCAAGAATTACCTTAAGTTCCCTAATAAGCAAACAAGATCGATAGCAAGTTTGTGTAAAGAGATTTTATCCAAAATTTAAACACTTACATTACCGTGCCACCATCTTAAATAGTGTTTGAGAAATGATACCCCACACAACAAATGTGTCAAAGCCACAGACAACATGGTAGTGACCACACAATAGAGCCTACAATGATGCTGGAGTGTCATTATGCACAAAATAATATAAAATAATAAGAAAAATTGATTTAAAATGAACAAAACTAAACAAAAATAATTCCTTGCTGTCCCAAATAAATATTAACAACAAGGTGTTATTTTAGAATAAATTAAAATGTTAAAAACTCTAATGGTTGCTAGTTCAGATAATGAACTCAAGTTCCTGTAGCTCTGCCTGAAACAGCCCCATTCCATTTTCTTAATCAACCCATTAATGTCATGAGTAGAAATATTCTGTCCCCCTAAAATGCTTTCTACCGTGTCCCAGGCTAACCACTGTCTGGGTGGCGTCTGTCTAGTTTATTTTTCCCCAGTTTCTTAGTTTTCAAATCCATGCAGCTTCTAAATTGAACCCTCATCTGAGACTGTGAACTGTGATGGCCCAGTTGCCTCATCCAGGTTTACTTCCTGCATTGCACTCTCCACCCTCCAGCTTCCATTTACCTTGTAATGGAAAAAGTTAGTTCAGAACAACCTGGATGGAAGAAACATGGGAATTTCCAGCAAATGATAATAAATATAATAATAGTTACAATAATATGTAGCTTTTTTTAATCCCTCCAGATGAAAGGCTCACACAAAGGAAAAATATAATAACCAGAAGGTTGAAGAGATAAAGAAAGAAACTGATCCAAGTTAGAGTCGAAGCACGAATGAACTGATCACCAAAACTAAAGATGCTAAACAGAAGACAAAGTTTAAAGGTGTTGGCACCAACTAGTTTTGAATTTTCTCTTAGCTAACACTATGACAGCTTGTTTTCCAAGTTGAATATCCAACACTAGGATGTCAGGTGCTCTTCTTCAAATAAAGTTCACATAATGATGCTGTGTGTCACACTGCCTATTAGCAATGAAAGTCATTGCTGTGCCAATGTGGCCACAGCCAGTGTGTAAAACAGCAGCAGATGAATCAGCCTCAAAAAAACAAAAAGCTAATACAAAAATAAGCAGAAACAAGGATCATAACAGCAGGATCACAATGTGCAGTTTCTATCTTACATTACATAAAATGGCTTTTTTGACACACAGTACCAATGACATGAGCCATTTTGGAACCAGGATGCCTGACCCTGAAAGTTATGGCCAGGTTTGTGTGTACAGGCCAGTCTCCAGATTAAGACAGAGATCTGTTTTTTTGCCTGTCCTTCAGTCAATTGTGTATGTACAGTAAGTCGGAATATGTACATATTGTTCTTATTAAATGTCACTTGGTCAAATGCTTGCCTCAGTCTAGTATATATTTTACCTTACCACTCCTTCTTTTGGCTGCTCCTCTGCATCTTGCTCTGTCACACCTATCACCAGCATGTCCTCTCTCACCGCATCCATAAACCTTCTCATAGGCCTTCTTCTTTTCCTCTTGGCTGGCAGCTCTATCTTTAACATCCTTATAAAACAGTTAAGAAATACTTCTGATTAAAAAAATCTTAAAACATAAAATACAAAACTCTACATAATACTGTAGTAATAATAATAAAAAAGTAACCATGTTCATACAGTACTGTACTGTAAAAACATTAGAGAAACAGTTCTGAAAACAGTTTAGATAGAAAAAAAAACAAACAGGATAATGATTAAAGGTTAGCACTCATTTGTGAGTTAACATTATGATAACTTTATTAGTTGGATGATGCAGAAAGTGATTGACTTGTTGTAGGAGAGAATGAGTCTGGTGCCACAGAGTCAGGGTTTGATTCTGCTGCTGGAGGGAGGGGGTTTATTATACGTACAAGTCAGTTTCTTGAAGTAGGCATCAAGGGAGGTTTGTACTGTGCTTTTCGTTTTCTCATCATAAATGGCCTTATAGTAGCTGATGCCCTTGGTAACTGTACAGTAAACTTGGTTGAACCTCTCTTTATTAGGATCGTGCTCCTCTAACTTTGCAATCCCTGGTTCAATGAGACAAAAGGCTTCAGCTAACTCTTTTGTCGAAAACTTTTTTGGTTATGGAGTTTCTAGGTCCTTGGTAATTGTTTTCCTTTTCTTTGAGACATTGCCAACATTTGTATTGTATTTACGCATTGGCAACATCATTCAAGATAGATAAAAAATACAGAATAGACAAACAGGACTGTGATCAGACTTAATGAGTTGAGATGTCACTGCTGCATTCAAAATTGATCATTCTAAACTGCTTAAATAACTACACAATGATGTTCATGCTGGAAACAAAATAGCAGAAAATACATTTCAGATGATTCGTCTGTGACACCTGTTACCTGAAGTGAAGGCTAAAAATAAATAGGCTTAACATATAATTTTTATAGAATGTTCTGTTGTAATCAATTGCACTTTTATCCACTACCTTATCATTACTTTTGTCATACAAACAATACCTCGTCATTATTTGTCATAAAAACAAACAAAAAGCAATGAAAATACTGCTCTGAATCAGATGAACTATCTTGACCAATCAGACCACGTAATCTACTCCCTCAAAGCAGAAGTAGCTCCTGTCAAGGATGCAATCCGCTTCACACACGTGGAAAAGGAGAGCATTTGTTTGTAAGGCAGGATTTATCACAGTTTGTCAAGTTAGAATTTATTATAACATGATTTATGGAATTGAGGGTGACCCTTTGTAGCCATGGGTTGTCCACATGTTAGACATCCTCAACCCAGGATGTACTTTCATCTCCTAGTCTAAGGTTCAGGGTGGCCATTTTGGGCCAAGCACTTAACTGACAAAAGGGAAAATCAGAAGAAATAAATAGTGATATGGGAGGGGAGTAGATTGTATTTATTTTGTATTTTATGTTTTTTGTTAATTTTGAATTCTTTATCATTTGTTATGCTAGTTCTGTTTTTTTTGTTTAAAATTAATTTATTATATACTGTATCATTAAATGTGCTGCCATTTCATATGCTTTGTGGGAGGAGTTACTGCTGTTCGGACTACCTTCTAGTTTGTAAGGCGTCTTGTAAGTACTGCTATTTCTGAGGATCATCTGAATATTGTCATTTATTTTGCTCTGTTTTCTGAAGTTTGGCTTTAAGATCGTGTACTGGGAATTGTTTGCGTTAGATTGCCTTTCCCTTTTATAATATTTTGTTTATGTTGTTATTAAATCTTCCTTTTTACAAATATTTCTTGTTGCCTTTTTGTTCACAATCCAGAAAATTCCTGTATTGTAAAACATTTTGGTATTTTCATCAGACTTTCTTCATACTTTGAACTTAGAATGGCAGTTCCCCATTTTAGGCCTGCTTAGGCCGAAGCCTGCAGGTGTCAAGTTGTGGAATTATCTGGATTGGGATGAGCCTCTTCTGGGTTGGCCAGTGGTGGTCCTGGGGCCTCATGGGCCATGCGTAGAACTCACACTATAACATGACGTAAGCACAAAAGCCGAAATGTGCTTACGCACAGAAAAATCCAGATGCAGGAATCTGTGCATTCGCCAACTTCTGCGTTCTTCCAATACATAAATCATGGTCAGCGTGAAAAGTAACTCTCATGCACGCATGTTCTGTCTCTCTCAAATTCCTCCCAGAATTACACCTTTTTAAATATGCAAATTAATATAAATAGCCCTTAAGCTCAGCGTTCAGTGAAAAGACAATGGGAAAAGCAAGAGGGAAAATGGAAGAATTTCAGCAAATACCAAGTGGAGGCAAAGAAAAACTTAGTATTTGTTGGTTTAAACAGTGGTATAAACAACAAATGGAAGTTGATCGACTGACATAGCGTGTTGGAGAAACTCGAAAGCTCAAGTTCACAAAGTCGTACAGTGCCCTAAATAAAAAAGAAGTTGTCAGATATCAAAGTCACCGTGAAAAGGCGAGTCGTAGGACACTATCTGAGTTTCATATGAAAGCTTATTAGGGCACATAGAAAAAAAGGCACACTGTGGGAGAAAAGTACGAAATGTCAACTTCAATCTCAAAATGTCCACTTTAATCACGTGGTTTATTTTGTCATTAAAGTAGAACATCATAAACTTCATCTTAAATTTCTCGTTTAATTAACTAGTTTCTCAAATCACATTGTAAGTAAAGTAGCACGTTAAATGCTTTGTTTTGTATGTGTTCTTCTATGTGCTCTATGTGTGTGAATCACTACCTGCTTCTTAAACCGGCTTTCTCTACCTCTGACAGGACATAGAATCCATTACATTTGTGATATTACAGCTCTCTGAATAACTAAAATACTGAGATATATACGTGATATCATTTTCATGATGATAGGAGTTAAAGCACGTTATTAAACTTGGGTTTCATGGTAGCGCAGTGATTGTGCGTGACATTTGATAAAATAATTTATTGCAACAGTACTCAGAGGTGGCTCTAGGCTCGTGGCAGCCCTGGGCAGAGGAAGAATCTGTGGCTCCTTCGTCTGCTAATGTCAATATGGTATCTTATGCACGTTGGATGGCCACGTCCATTGCGGACACACATAGCCGCCTCACGCTCATGACACAACCGTTTAACTTTTGACGAAATTTGCCGCTGCGTTTTTAGCTGTGTCGTTATTTTCTCTTTCTGTTTTATATTCAATATATATTGGTGTGGCCCCTGGGATTTGTCCGCCCTGCAGTACTGTCTGTTTCAAACGTACTAACCCCCAATTCATGCCCTTCCTTTTCTTTCCCCAAGTAACCGATCACCACACAATCAGTTCTGTAATAGACGTTAAGCCATCTGTAAGCTTATAACGCCGATTCTTCAAAACTTTTAAGGAACATTGAAATATCTTTGTAGTACATGTTTAATTATTCTATCCTTCACGTCAGCCCTAGTGAAGCATACAGTGCGAGGCAGGAACAATCCGTGAACGGAGCGCCAGATCCTTGCTAGCGTAGTGACACCGTGTCCTTTAATTATTAACAATACTGATTATTTAAATAAAGTAAAAATTTTATCTGTATAATATAATAAAAATATTTTGCTGCATTTCATCTTAAAAATGATATCGTCATCATATGTAAATACACTCTTTATAAAGTGGCTCAGGTTGTGCAGTATTATAACGATATTGCAAGTTTACAGTGAGAAGTACTTGATGGACTGATTGAGTGCGTTTATAGTTCTTGGGATGAAACTGTTTCTGAACCGCGTGGTCCGTACAGGAAAAATTTAAAGTGTTTGTCATATGAGAAGCAGTTCAAATAGGAAGCATGGCTGAGGCAGCATGTGCTTGATGCTGTATACCGATAATTTTCTTTCCGATCAGCTGCTCCGAGTAGTGCCGTGAGAGTAATATGGAAAAAGATGATCTGATGTGGCAAACTCTAACAGGAGCAGCTGAAAGAAGAAGAAGGTGCAGTGAGAGTAACAACGTTAAAGCAGCTATGGTATTAAGAATAGTTTGACCATTCCGTGGACCATTATATTGTTACTGGTTAATTACAATCAGATGCATTAAACTAATAAACAATATGCAGATAATTTCAGTGTATTTATAAAGCTGCATCAGAAAAAGAAAGGATAACCACACAGGAACAGTAGCACTGCTTTGACGCTGGGTGCCACCAGTCTGCAAAACCGAGTGGAGAACTTGCATATGACAGGGTATGAGGTACCGTGGAAATGTGCGTGGCTTTACACCAAGTTTAGGTTTTATACATCGTGATTTGAACATGGAAACGTTCTTACACAACATTTCTGTGCATACGCACGGTTTATACATGAGGCACCTGGTCTGCTTTATGGGTTTTATGGTGGCTTCACAAACACTCTTTCATCACATTTGGAACTCTTGAACATAATATGAGGGATTTTCAGTGTGAGTTAGCCCTATTAACTGAAAATCTCCACAACATCATTCAAGTTTTGTAGTGGTTCAAGAGTGCCGGTATCTTCCACGTGTCACAGCGGTTTAGAGCAGAGATGTTTTTATATGGCTTATGTTAAAGATGCTAAGATTCTACAACTCCAGAGTCTTTTAAATTTACAAACAACTAAAAACTACTAGCGCAAAATGTAATTTTAGTGACATCAAATGTGATAGAAATGCAAGAAAGCTGGCTGAAAAAGAGAAGCGATGACACTGAATGTGTACATGGGCACACAAGAGCATCTACATTTATTAAGTGCAACAAATGTCACCCTCAGAGTGGCACGTTTTTCATTCAATATCCGTGGATTAGAGTTTGCAAGCTCTGTCGCTGCCTATAAGGCAATCACATTACATTGCACAAGGTCACTTTGTAGCTCTTGCATCATGATCATACACAATGCAATCACACACTGAAGCAGCTGTGTTCCCAAAGAAGGACGCATAACCTCATTAGGAGTTT